>NC_081524.1:9930926-10218426 GCF_030273125.1 Centropristis striata | reverse complement strand
TTTTATACATTCTAAATACATTATTATTATTATTATTATTATTATTATTATTAATAATATTTTTAATGCATTAATGCACATGCACATCCAGGTATATATATATATATATATATATATATATATATATAAATATAGTGGTTTGATTTATAAACATGCATAATCATTTTAAATTGACCTGAAAAGTAATTTAGTGGAGTAAAAAGTACAATATTTGACCCTTAAGTGTAGTGAAGTAGAAGTATAAAGTTACATTAATGGAAATACTCAAGTGAAGTACCTCAGAATTGTAAGTAAGTGCAGTACTTGAGTGTACTTGTACTTAGTGACATTCCACCATTGAATTTAACCATGCACATCCCTAACTAACGTGCAATTATGTCAGCCAGGGTTGTTCCATCAATAACCGCGATAAATGGCCTGACCTGTTTTCTGAGAAAAGATAAGCCATCAGATACGTGACACCAAATTTAGCACGATAACCTGCTGAGGTGTGTGTGTGTGTGTGTGTGTGTGTGTGTGTGTGTGTGTGTGTGTGAAATCATGCTTCTAGATGAAAGAGAGATTGGGTGCGATGAGGAAGACGTCGACTGAGCAAGAACATGAAGGAGTGTGCAATAGAGGAAGACACACAGGGTCTGGCCATTACTTTCAAAAGTGTCAAAACTTAAAGTTTCCAACCGCAGCTACAAAAGGGAAGTTAGACAACTGACAGAGAGAGAAGGACGAGGGGGGGCAGAGGGTAGGGCTTCTAGCTAGGGTGAAGTACACACACACACACACACACACGATAGAAAGTAGTGTCCTCCTTGACTCATAAAAGGAGTGCAACTGTATGTG
This sequence comes from Centropristis striata, assembly GCF_030273125.1. NCBI lineage: Eukaryota > Metazoa > Chordata > Actinopteri > Perciformes > Serranidae > Centropristis > Centropristis striata. The sequence continues at coordinate 10,217,589 of NC_081524.1, read as the reverse complement.
TTTATCACTACTAGTTGGACATTAACCTACTTTAAAAAAAATACAGTTGCACAATGTTTCCTGCAGGGAGAAAAACTCCATCTACCAGAAAAGTGATTAGAATAAAACCCTAATAACTAAATAAAGACTTTTTTTCTCCAACCTGCATTTGACAAACAGTAAACATGGAGAGATTTTTATCTTATTTATGACAGCAGCCTTTGATGTGGTTGGCTCTTCATGCAAACACGGACGTTCAAAAATATCAGCAAAATATCTTGTGACTATATTTAGCAACAGAGATGCATAAACGTTACTGACAGTTACTATCAGTTCATAGGAAAATGGCAAGTGCAAGGTCGGCGTTTCGTTGAGTACAGATTTATAATCTTGTCTTATCTGTCATTATATGTACATACTTGATGTACTACGATTCAGGCTGTTGTAGATGTTTTTTCTGAAGGAAACAATAAAAAGCATAATTCAAACAAGTTGTGAAAAACATTTTCTGTTAGCTACTTGATGCATATGTTGATTGAAAAAGTTGTATAAAACTCTTTACACAGTGTCAACGAAATCATCAGGGTTGTTTCTGCTTTAACAAAAAACAGTTTAAATGTTTAAAAAGTTTAGTAATAGTTATAAGAATAGAAGCCTTCCAAACAAGAAAATATTTTTCATGAGTTTATCTAACATTGAATGTAAATTCTTAATTTGCAAAGCAACCAGTAACTACAGCCAGCAGATTCAGAAAATGCATTGAAGTAAAAAGCACAATGTTTTTTGTATTTTTTTATCTGTTTGTCAGCAGGACTATGGAAAAACGACTGGCCTGGTTTTTATGAAACTTGGTGAAAGGATGAAGCACGGGCCAAAAAAAAAAACACATTACATTTTGTAGTGGATTTGAATCACGGGGCAGACACTGTACTCTGTACTTTTTTAAATTTGCATCAATATTGCAATAGGGAATTTGTGATGCATTCAAGTGGTGTTGGGATAATCAGAAATATGAGTTCCTCAGTGGGAAAATGCATGTGAACATTCGGACCAACAACACGTAAAGTCGGTGAAAATGTCGATACACATTTTGTGGCTCACCTGATCCATTTCTTTTACTCTTTGTTTTCATGCAAATACTGGAAAACCAGTTGTTTAAACGCTCTGTGCAATTAAACACAACACTCTGCACACTTTGCAGTTGTTTCCACATTATAACTTAAAGCTCATGAGCACACCAAAGTTGGAATATCGACTTCCCAACTTGTTGAATGGGGTTGAATAGGATTCTAGTTGGAAATCTGTTGCACTTTTTTATATATTTGTGTTGTATTTTATTTTTCCAGGTTATTAAGTGGTCTAACTTTATCCGTATCTGACAGTTTTATGTGTAAAGGTTTGCTCTGTTGGAAAAACTAAAGCCACCGTGCATCCAAAAAGCTTCAATTGACCTTTCATAGATTCATAGATTTGGGATTTTTTATCAGAACAGAGAAGGATCAAACTTTTTAGACATCAATTATAATTCTGTGCAGATTGTATTTATATCTATAAACATGTCTAGAGAGGATCTTTGACTAAAAAAAACAATACAATACAAATACTTCCATCTGGAATTCAGCAGAGTAAACGTATATCGGCTCACAATAGAATATTTGGTACTTTAGTAGATGTGCTTTGCTGCTTCGCACCTCTGATAATGTCACATGTAATCTATTAGCTGCAGCAGCGAGGCAGATGTAGGAACGAAGCCTCGACAGCTTGGTGTGTGTGGTGTGTGGGTGTTTATTTTCACTGACTCACATTCTGACATCCAAAATGTGTTTATTATTCAAAAGCTTTGAATAAAACAGCTTCACCCCATCGGAAAAAAAACATTAAAACCCAGTGGAATACCAAACCTACAAATGACACTTATTATCCGCAGCAAATAAACAACGGTTAGAGGAAATATTGCTTGTCATTGTTGACTAAAGTTGACTAAACCACCCAACCAAACGCTTAACCTGCGCGTGTAGGTGGAGGCAGCTCAGAGGAGCCGGTGAGTGTGGGCCACTTTTACCTACAGGGGCTTCAACAGGGACAAGTAAGAGTGCACACACCTCTCTGTGGTGGGGTCGGAGCAGTTTAGGGGGTATTTGAGCTCGATGACGGTGCCGTCCTTGTCCTGCAGGATGCCGTTCTCGGCCGTGTAGTACTCCACCAGCTCTGCCAGGGTGGCAAACTTCTCCCCGCCATACAGGTCGTAGTAGTCTCCTGTGTTCTGGATCCGGATGTGGGTCACTAGCTCGCCCACCCTGAGGAGAGAGGTCACACAGTTTTTCCTTAACATGATGACAGTAGAGAGAACATTTCCATCCATGTATAAACTGCACAATGATATTTCTTCAACCTTTATTTGATTCAAAAAATTAAAAAAAAGAAACGATTAAATGTTCGGCTACAGATGAGATTCTCACAGAGCTTTGTTTGATTTTCACAGATTGTACTACTGTATTTAGTCTGTACTATACACAGTATGATCTGTATATAGTACAGACTATATTATAGACTATATATAGCAGCTATGTTTTTCTTCTCTTTGAAGATCGGCACTCTAAGTCTTGATTATGAAACGACTGCAGTTAGAGTTTTTATCAGAGTAATAATTTGGGTTTTGTGCTTCCTCTAAGTAATTACAATGAGGAGTTTTAATGTGTGTAGTATTTGGGAAACACTTGATTTGGAGAAAAACAATACAATAGGAAATATAGATGTAAAGTTGACAGAATTATTAACCCTCCTTCTCACCCACTGTACAGATAATTTGACAAAAACTCAAAGATTGAAGTAAAATATCTGTAAATTTGGATGATTCATGATTCTTAATACTTTTCTAGGTTTTAGGGCAAATTTAGGGCCGACATACCACTGATGAGTTTGTCTTTGGGACGTAAGAAGTAGCTGATGAACACGAGAACGTCTAAAAACTAAAAAAGCCAAAAAGTTTTTCTTCTATTTGCAAAAATGTAAAAGAATGGCATGCTACTATCTACTTTTAACTGTGGGAGAAAATTATCCTGAAAATCCAATGCAAAAAAAATTCAATTTCAACTTTTGCTTTAAACTAATAGCATTTGTAAGTTTCTTTTATGTTTAATATTCAGTTCTAACATTTGAAATTATTTTTTAGGGTTTTGCCGCTGTCTAGATCAGAACTCCCTTGGAGGAAAGATCTTGTTTGTGGCTAAATAAAGGATAAATAAAATAGAATAAAACAAATAACTGCTGCTGCCTGCTTTAAAGATCTGAACAGAGATATAAACACAGCAACAGCAGTTCTCACAGTACACCATTCATCTACATAATTATAACCCAAATATCTTATGAATCACTTGCTAAAATAACTTGAGCTACGTAGTTTAACATAGCTGCACCAGTACATTTACTATCTACTATAATAAAATCTAATCATCTCTGAACTCCAGACTGCCGTACTGTGATCAGAAGATAACCTCATTTAAACTTCTTTACGTCAAATAAAACTCATAAAAACATAAACATTAGCTCAGGATGATGATTTAGAGCTGTTTAAAGTTGTTTCACTCGTCATATTTAACTGTGTTTGATTTGATTAATTTGATGTGGTTTAATTTTGAATACTAAGCCTTATCTTTATTCTAACAGAACTCTATTTTTGCCATTTTTATGTAATGCTCATTAAATTAGCACAGATTATTTTATTCATTTTTAAAAGCAAATTAATAAAACTTGAGTATTTCATGATGTAAATAGCAATCACATCAACTAAATATTGGAGCTAGCTCAATAAAAAAAGTATCAATATTTATCTGTACACACACATTTCTAAATGCATGGTGCTATTTCAAGTGCGGTGGAAAATGTGATTTCCATCTACACAGAGTAAATAAGAATATTCACAATCAAGTTTTACAAGAGTTTTCGCAATAGACGGCAGGTTAAATAAAGAAGTAAATAAAACAGCAATAAATTTAAAGGTCCAGTGTCTCCTGAGCTGAAACATTCATGTGTTGAGACAAACTATCAGGTTCCTTATAAGGACAGTTTCTAGCCGTTTATGCACTTTGAGTTTTGTTAAGTAGAAGATACATGTGGCTGAGCTTACAGCACAGTTTTAAAGGAAAGAAAATCTTCTCTGCTGTGGGCTTAGAACAGTAAAAGAGAGATCTGGGGTGTTTTTACCTGACAGACAAGGAGAAATCTCCTACGTTCTTCTTGCTGGGTCGAGCCAAAAAGCTGCCATGACTGCCTCGAGTCTTCAGGATTTCCTCGGCCTGCAGGCCTGTGATGTCTCTATGGAACCACCTGCATCAACACACATGTACACAAGATGAAAATATGCTCAGTGTGAATAGAGAAGTGCACCATGTCCACACATAGATAAGACTTGTATCTGATAAATATAAACGCACATATACGCATTTATACACACAAGCATCCACTTACACAAGCCAGCGTTATTTCCTCACAACATAGAAAAGTTAATGAACAGACAAAATATAAAGTAAATACACAAACAAATACAGTGTTTTTATAGAAATCTAACAGTTTATCGTAGCATGTCCACTGCAAGAGAGGCACTTCTGACCTCAGTCTACTTCTAAAATGATTAACGAACAAAAAATGTACAATTCTTATCATCTTACAAATTGTTTGGCATGTTAATTTGTTGTAAATGTAAAGATTTCCTTTCCTAGATTAATGTTTCATTAAAAAACAATGAATTAACAGATTGCTGTGGTGTCTGGTTACTTGTGATAAACACTTTTGACATTTTTTAGATGAAACACTTAATTAAATAATGAATAACAAAGCTGATATTGAAAGAAATTGTTTAAATTCCACTCTAGTTTTTTATAGTTTTTATTTTTTATTTTATAAACTAAAAGACTACAACTTAGCTCTCACTATAGACCAGAAAAAAAACTGTACTTAACCTTTTCATCACATATACTAACCAATATATTTACGCCATTATCAACAGCTCTACCACCGGCCAAATTTAGCTCCGCCACCACAGTAACATAGTGTACATCTACATAACTATAACCCAGTAAAAATACAGTGACGCTCCGGCTTGAAAGCCATTTCAGCAACTCTGTGACCTTCTATGACTCAATGTAACATAACTGCATGAGTTCAGAAGAAATATCTAGTATTTTATCATTTCCTGGAGCCCTCTGAGGGTGGAAAAAGTGTGTTGTGGTCAAGCTCAGCTCACGGCCTCTTAGCTAATTGTAAAAAACCCAAATACCTGTGTTTTAAACTCTGGTTTGCCCGTCAAAGAAGCAACCAATACAACAAATATTCGGAAAATGTTCAATTTGGGTAATATTTCTCATTCCAATGGCTTTCCTGAAACCTCGCCTGACACTTTCAAATTTAGATGTTCAATTTCTAAATTTATCTTCACAGTTTTAGAGTTAAAATGTACGATATAAAGCTTGAAATGTTGCGGAATACAACTTTTCAGTAGGGAAATCCTGTGTTTGCACAATTAGTCTGTGTTTGCACTTTAATGTGTTTCCCCTTCAGCTTTGGATTCCCATATGAGAACTTTTACACAGCCAATGGGTTAAGAAAGAAGATTTGAACAGTCAGTGGAAGGAAAGACCCATCATATACATCGAATACGAGCTTAAATGATCAGGAAACTAAAAAAAAAAAGGTGTCTATTACTCAACCACTGAGCTAAAACATCCTTTATGACACATTTTCTTGACGCAAACAGACAGTGAACAGCGCACATCACATGATAGAGGAACAGAGCAGGATAAGTCGACACACAGCTGGGGAAAGAAAGAGAAGGAGGAATGGAAACAGAGAAGTTGTCATCGCGGCTTGCACAAAACATGCAGAACACAACCGGAGTCGACTAACGGAGCAGTTCACTGTCCAGCAGCGGGGGGAGCTTCACTCACCGAACCATGTTGCCTCTTCACTTCTTCAGGGGCCAAAGAGAAGGAGAGTGATGGACGAGAGTCACTTGTACCTGCACATGTGCAGACTCATCAGCATAAGCATCATATCTCTGGTTTTATAAAGAAACACCCAGTTCCTGAACACTTCCTCACTTCACAGCAGCACACTAAACAGACGACAGCTCACTTTCTTTGTCAAGCTTTTTGCTCTTTCACACATTTACAGTACACTCTCCGACACATCTAATAACAAAACTATCAACTCTGTCACTTTGTTCCACTAAAAAGCCTTCAAACTCCCCGCACTCTCCTCCTCCTCTGCTTCCACGCTTCCCTCCACCCAATCCTCCTCCTATCCAACCCCTCTCTCTGTCCCAATAGGAAAGCAGGCAAACACTTACTCTTCTCAGCTTCCTCTGAAAACAAGTGAGACTCGCCGAGACGCTCGGACCGTATACGTCTCTCACCCCTCCTCTCTATGTCGTTCTCTCTCTCGCTCTCCCCTTCCTTCCTTTTTACATCTCCTTTCACAAAATAGTGAAAGCAAGACAGGAACCAAAATAGCTGACAGGCCGGAATTCCTCCAACAGATAGAGACAGGTTTTTTTTGTTTTGTTTTGTTTATTGACGATCAAAACAAAAACTCAGCATATTTAAAAGTTAAACTCTGGAAACTTGCTCTCTGATGCTCCATCGCTTCGTTTTCTGTGAAAATCTCGACGATGAAACCCCCCAAAAAGGATGGTTCAAACCGTTCCATTCATCGGTGTATCATGAGAAACACTATCTGTCCAGTAAATCCATCTTTGTTACAGGAATAAAAATTTAAAAAATCCACAAAATATAAAGTTTGAGCCTCTATGTGCCCACAGTTTGTCTCTCAGACAGACATTTGCAAAGCTTTTCCCCTCTGCCTGCCCACCTGTCTGCTACCACTGCTGTCTGTTTGTTCTTTACTTCCAGGTGTGTGTGTGTGTGTGTGTGTGTGTGTGTGTCTACAAAACACAAAGGTCAGAGTCACAGAGCACTTCCTTATTTGCAGTTCAACCTTCCCCCCTCTATATATATATGTGTCTGTGTGTGTCTGTGTGTGAGAGAGAGAGCTGCTTTCAGCTGGCTTTAAACCAACTGTGAACTCGTTTCATTATCAGACTACTGAGGCATTAACTCCAAAACTAAAACTGAGAGGCATGAAGCAGATCATCTTCAGCCATGGGTTTTTGTTGTTGTTTTTCTCTCGCCCTGATATCACAAGAAGCACAAACAGGCTTGTAACAGACACTAGTTTCTGCAAAATGAAACACAAATCCACTGCACCATGAGCAAGGCTTGTTGACCAAACTCCACAAACACATGAACTAACATTTTACAACCAGTGGAACAAACAGGAACCATCAGCATTTAACTTGCAAATCATACTGACCTACAAAAGGTCTGAAAGGGCGTATTTGAATTTGTGAAAAAGTCTCACATATTTCCTCATCAGATGTCATTTTTAGTGTTGATGCAAAAATGTAAGAGTAGAACATAAATATATAAAGCTGACAACACAAAGAACTAAAAGCAAAGAAGAAGTGGAAGAACCTATGATATATGTAAATTATGCTCTAGCCCTACCCACTACACACACACACACACACACACACACACACACAGACAACCACTCACACACACTTACACAAACACTTTACTCTTTGAACTTCTAACCTTGTGAGGACCGTCATTGGCACAGTGCAGGCTCTTGGTTTAACGGTATAAATGATTTACAAAAGCAATGCACTGAAATTTTGTAGCTTTCCTACAAAATTGTGTTCAGAGACAAAGTTTAAAAAACACATAGGTCCCTAAAGGGGGCGCAAGAGGGCCGATGGATGATCAAACAAACCAGGAGAGCAGGACACTGTGGTACCTGGTCCCATTGGGGTCTCACTGGATGTAATGCTTGGAAGTCGTTTTTCATAACCCTAATCCTTACTCTAAAATACTAAATAGTATCACAAAGATAACATGTTTAAAACAGCATCCAGTCATATTTTGCTACATCAATATGATCGATATCATATACATTCCAGTGCACTCGTTTTAGTGGGAATAGTACCGGTACTAGTGTTTTCCAGGGTTGTAGAAGACTCAGATGCATATATTTGACAGGTGAGTTTGGGGGAGTGTTGCACATGAACATTTTACATATTTAAATAAAGAATATACAATTTCACTCAATTTTAGACCATTATTATCACTACATTTGTGTGCAAAAAGTTGGAATAGCTACTGTAGAGCGGAGAATGAATAAACTCGAAGAAGCATAAACAAAACCTGCTAAAGAAGTGAACATCAACTGTAACCATTAGATCTGGAAAAAGTTATAAAGTTAGTTTCGATGCTCTCCTTATTGGTTTTACATTGTTTCCGTTTAAGTGGTGCTCTGAACAGCTTGGGTGCTGCACCTTAGCATTATAATGCATACAAACCTGTTCATGAGGACACGTTGCATGATGCATTCCCTCGCCCATCACTCTCACTATAACCGTCAAAACTAAAAGCCTGGCCTCAAACCCTAATCCTTACCCTAACTCTACCCTAAACCAAGATATAACCCTCAAATAGGCCTTTGAAGAAGTGAGGACTTGGCAAAATGTCCTCACTCTCTAGGTAAAATACTAACCTTGGTCCTCATAATGATAGATGAACAAGTACACAAAGACACACACAGACACACACACATAACATTTGATACTCTGCTTCTTCTTCTCAGTTGAAACAAGCACGCTGATACTTTCCATAGATACACACACACAGAGACACAGACACACACACACACAGACAGAGCACTGCAGGTGTCGTTCATCGTGGTTAACGCCATCGATTGCAGCTTGCTTATCCTCCTCACAGCCTCAACATGTTCAACAGTTGAAGCTGGTTTTGGCTTCTGTTCCCCTCAGGCTGCAGGACGCACGCAGCAATGTGGCAAACGACACACACACATTGTGTTTGTTTCTCTCACATCCTCAGAGTGACAACAAAGTTTCCTAGATTTGGTCAATCTTTAGTGTCGTAACACACCAGACTGTTGCAATGTAACAAATTGCATTTGTTCAGAGGAATATACTGTACATGCTGTTCTGTTCCTTACCGTGTCTGTCTTAACATGGAAATACTGAAATAATAGAACATTATAATGAGAGTCAGACTTTTCACTTTTCCCTGTTTCTTGAATGTGACATTCAGTGATGTGCTGCTTCTCTTTTTTATTTCTGTAAATTGAATATCTAAAATTGAACATCAGATATTTTAAAACTTCACTTGGACTCTGAGAGATTGTGAAGCCCCTTTTTCACTGGGATTTGGGTTGCATTTCTTCCAGATGTTGTTTTAAGCTTGTTAATGTTATCAGACTAGAACATCTTTCCACAATGCTCCAGCTAAATTACTGGACATCTGCAAAATCACACAAAAAATAGAAGCCACTCACCTAAAGCCCATTGCGGGGACTCTTGTTGCAGTGTAGCCTCACTGGCACTCTGGGCTCTTTTGTACCAGGAAGTGATGGTTGAATCCAGTCTCTCCTCTGTGATGTTGTCTCTGCTGCTGTTCACGTCTTCTTTCAAACACAGTAAAACTCACAGAGAGTTAGGTTGCACTGACAGTCCAGGTTAGCTCCACGATATTCTTACTATCTTTGCTCAGTTGTTCCCAGACTCGCTAGCCTCTAACTCTCTCTCATGATAAGACATCAGGCTTCATTACCAGCCCAGCCAATCCTCCCGCCCTGTAATTTACTCTAATTTTCTTAATTATCCAACTATCAGCAGGAGAAAATCTGCCTGTTCCTGTCCCCTTCTTCCCCTGCTCCTCCTCCTATGACCCCCTGCATGTGAAAAGGCTCTCCCTGCTTTTCCATCTCTCATGCATATCAACATTTGCCTCCATGTAAATTCGACCTCTTCTTTCGAAGTTTGCATGCAAAGCATATCCCGCTCCTCATTTGTTATTAGAACAGCTACACCTTCCTAAACAGGTATATACCTCACATAAACACAGGATAACTAACTATACATGCATGACTATGTGATTAAATAAATGACAGTAAAAAGTTAATTTTCCATTACATGTATCTAAATAATATATATTTTTTAAAACTGTAGGAAGAGTAGTACAAAAATAAATAAATAAATAAAACAAAAGGATCTCGGCCGTGGCTCAGTTGGTAGATCGGTCACCCATTGATCAGAGGGTCGGTGGTTCGATCCCTGAACCCCAGATTGCTGCTGATGCTACATCCATTGATTTGTGAATGAATTCCCAATGGTGGCAGGTGGCACCGTTTAGGGTAGCCTCTGCCACCAGTATGAATTTGTGTGAATGGGTGAATGAACGCAGTATATAGCGCTTTGAGTGGTCGCAAAGCGACTAGAAAAGCTAAGGTCCATTTACCATTTTACAGGATTAGGAACAAGTCTACTTAAACTATTGGATTACATTGATTTTAGCAAATGTGAAATAATAATGATTTTACTTTTGTATTATTTAAAATTATTTTTACCTTTAGCTTTTATAATTATTTTTTAAATCTATTGCATTTTTATTCATTTTAAAAGAAAAGTAAATGTATTTATTTGTTTTTGTATTTATTTAGAATTGATTTATTTTTCTTTTTTTTATATGCATTTGCTCTCACTTGAGTTAAGACGCTTACTATGGCAAAGGGCCGCTTTGAGTTAACGCTAACATTAGCATGCTCACTATGGCAATGTGACATGCTGATGAGTAGCCCACTTTGTTGTATTTCCAAATTGCAGCAGACAAATCAGACTCATGGTGCCTTTAAGAGACCACCAAATTTCATGACAATCCAGTTGTTGTCAAGATATTTCACTCAAAACAACAAATGATCAACTCATGGTGGTGCTTGTTGAGGTGTCAGAGGATCAAAGGATTCATCCTCTGTGGGTTCGCACCGGATTTCATGACAATCAGTCCGACTGTTGTGGAGATATTTCAGTGTCTGAAAAATACATGAGAATTCCCTCCAAATTGACAGGAAACCTTGAGAACCTGTTGGCTTTTTATTGTAGTTCATAAAAACAAACAGCAATGATAAAAACAACAAGGTGGTAACCATAATAATATTCCATAATGTAAAACAACATAATAATATACAGTAAGAAATTAAATTAACTTAAGATTGCCATCGTTCTCAAAACCATCCCATGTACCTAAAAGCTGTGGAGCTATTGCATGTTCGGGAAAACACGGGAGATTCTCCAGGGAGCAAATCTGCGGCGTGGTCAGGAATGTCGAGGTGCTGGTTGGGACGTGAGCACAGAGAGCTGATCCTGGATCTGGTCGCCTGACGAGAGGGGCGGAGACGTGGGATGGAGGAAGAGGTAACAGATCTGAGTGACTGATAGAAAAGTGACAGTAACAGTCTCTCAGCGTCAGGGGCATTCTGCAGTAGAGGTGCACGTTAATATGCCCTGTTTTATACATACATACACACACACACACACACACACACACACACACATTCTCTCTCTCTCTTCACACACACATCCAGGTGAGGACATTAGAGTTGAATGACTTTTAAAAAAAAGGTTTCACAATTTTCTAAAAGCTAAAATGAGCACAATAAAATCCCTTGAATTCTTCAATAATTCAAAAAAGACTACAAAGCACCAGTATACTCCAAGCATGCTGCTTTTTCTCCAGTCTAGCTTCTTCAGCTTCATGTTACATATAGTTACATACATGTGTTTGACCCTGCTGTAAAGACAGAACAGGACAGGTCAGAGGAGCTGCCCACAGTCCAGTGCTCAGGTGACAGGAGTTAAATCTGAATCCCGGCGGAGGAGAAAGACTTGTTTCCATTTGCTGCCATCCTACATCTGCAGTTCCAGTCTTCTCAAATCAAAGTCCAGCAGCAAAGCCGACGCTCTTCTGAGTCCGGAGATGGGTTGTGGGTGCAGAACGAGGAGGACTAACCTGACTGTGCTGTACATGGTGGTTTTGGGGGGAGGACGTCTGCTACATGGCGGTGAGGTGAGGGCGACTAGCCTCAGTCAGTGAGAGTGAAATGTGCGAGGTGATCGGTCGGTCAGCGCTGCACCTGCATCTGCTGTGAGGTCTGTGACTGGTTCTGAGCGGTGACCTCGGGGCCCCGGCTGGCCAAACGGCTCAGGATGTTCCTCTCGGACATCTGCAGCCGCACGGCCACAGGGGGTATCCTGGCGATGGTTGCTGGGAGACGTGTGACGTCAGCCTTCATGTCACTCAGCAGTTCCTCGAGCTGTTTGAGAACTGGAAACACAACAGTACGTGAGCTCTGAGGGTGAAAGATTGTTAATACAATAGTTAAAATAGTTATGGTCTTGCCCAAAACTTGTTCCTTTTTGGTAATTCTTTTTTGAAGTAATCTCTAATGCTTATGCTTATAATATCGCGCCCTCTCCCTTTGGTGACATTTTTTTGGGTTCTTTTCCCTGTGTTCATTTACAGAGGGTCATTGCCTTTTCCTCCTTATTACCCAGACGCCTGATTTTATTTAAATGGAAGGCTGTTACCCCTCCGTCACACCACCACTGGATTAGGGACGTTATGCAGAACGTAAAGCTGGAAAAGATCAGATGCACCCTCAACGGCTCTATCAACAGATTTAATTTGTTTTTTGTTTTGTTTTTGTTTGTCCGGTTGTTGTCTGTGATAGGTTTGTCAGGTTGATTTTGGTATGTTTTTGTTTTTTATTATACATTTTTATTCTATGGCTATCTGTAAAACAGAGAATATGATACATGAAAAATCACAAATAAAGTGTTAAAAAAAGAAGAAATTTATACATTAAGTGCACCAAAACAAAAATAGTTCAATCTCTCGTCTTTTGCGTCTTCCTAGCTGAAAATAAAATGTATAATAATTGAAAAAAAGGGCACCACAGGAATTTATTCTAAAACCAGGAGTAAGTTAGCATGTCAGCACCATGGGGTCTCTCCTGATAAACTCAATGAGGACTTTCAATTAGTTTTTGGTGAGATGCCTGAAATAAGATCTGTGGTTAACGCAAGCTGAAGAGATGTTCATGTTTTACTATACAACATAAAATACATAAGTAAATACCTCAACTTGCGAAATTTTGAAGTTTTTATGTGTCCTTAAAAAAGGTGGTTGCTAACGAGCAGCTAAATGAGACTACAGTGGTTGTCAGGGACATTAAACATCATCAAACTGGACACAGAAGGAACTCTCTCACTAGTCCGCCTCACAGCCTCTAGTCGTATTATTGTAGATTGTAGATTAGGTTAATAAGTAGGCCTGTCACGATAACACATTTTTTAGGACGATATATTTTCCCAGAAACTATCACGATAAACGATAGATAATTAGTACATCCTTTTCCACAGCAATGAAGTTTTAAATCTCGAGAATATTAAACATTGGAAATGAAATGTGGAAAAGAAATGTTGAAATGTCCAAAATAAATAAAACATAAATAAATACACTACAACCAAAACAAATAAAATAGACTTTCAGGCTCTTTTAACAAAACATTGCAATGAGATAATCATTATGTATTATATTATTTTATTGTTAAAATAACATATAAACAGCTGGAATGGCTGCTTGGGAAATATAGGGGCTTTTTTGGCCATTCGTACTGCCTGTCAAACATTTGAAGCATTACTTTAAACACAACACAAAAAAGCACAAAAAGTCAATATATTGAGTCCAGAAATAAAATATTGAGTTCATTTCTATATATCGAACGATAAGTCAATATAGTAATTATTGTGACAGGCCTATTAATAAGCAATTTATTAGGCTACGGTTTCACTAGCTTGTCAAAGTGACTTGTTAGTCTGCCGGAAACCGTCAGGAACATAACAGCTGTGAAGTCATGCGACCGTGGTGTAGTTCAATATATCATCACATAAGGTTTTACTTTTACTGGCTGCATTAACGCTTCAAATATAATAAAAGGGGTGTTCATTTCTGAAGATTATTTTGCTGTAAAAGACATGGCAGCACCATAAAGGTGTGCATGCCACATAGTTTATATTCTGCAATAATCCAAAATCCATGCAAATACCTCATCAAACCAAATAGCTTTAAGATGCAGTCAGAGCAGACTCTGTGATTATAAGATAATAAGGCATTTCATTGGTTAAATTACTAAAAGATTAGTCCTGAAAATACTAACTGGTCCATCAGTGATGAAAATAGTTGTCTGTTGCAGCCTGAGAACCAAACCTTTATATTGTGTGAGCCATCATCTGTGGTTGTGGTGCTTATTTCCTTGTTCAAACATGGAACCTGCCCACACTGTAGCACCTGACCTTTGTTGCTGATCATGTTAGCAGCTATAATTAGATATATAAATAAGTGTTTACATAATAGCTTCCTTTTCTGTATTCCTGATACTATAACAATGACGACCATCACTTCGCTCCTCTTATTCAGAAGCTTCTTACAAGAATAAATGTTTCTTTAGACGCAGTAGACTGTTGTGATTCAAGCTAAAGGGATATTATTGTGATATCAAAGAGCAGAACTTTTAAAGAATCCCCCTGCCAAGATCTGAACAAAGGGTGACCTTTTGTATCCGCTCAATTAGTTAAAGCAAATGTGCCCTTTGAAACAGGACTTCATGAATTTTGTTTGTTTGGTGGTTTGTTGGTGAGTTGTCATGAGTTACTTCTCATTATAAAGTCAAGAGGAACATGAGTGTCACGACTATAAAGTTTTATTTAGCTAAGTGTAATCTCATTCTATATAAAGCTTAAGTGGCCGTCCTCGCATGACTTTGCAGTTTCCAGGCAAGAGCAAAACCTATGCACAGGGTTCATTTTAAGTACAATTCAACTCATAAATGCCAAAATCACATCTACACTGTAAGTACAGCTGCATCTCAATAAATTAGAATATGATGGAAAAGTCCATTTCCAGTAGTTCAAGTCAAAAAGTCCCAACCAAGTATTGAGTGCATATAGATGGACATACTTTTTAGAGGCCAACATTTCCATAATAAACTTACTTTTTAAATTTTTTATTACTTTTGTAATATTAAAATGTTTTTGAGACACTGAATTTTACCTCTTCATTAAATGTAAGCCATAATCATTATAATTAGAATAAATAAAAATAAATTAAGACATGAAATGTTTCATTCTGTATGTAATGGATCTATATAATGTGTTATTTCCTCTTTTTGAATTGAATTACTGACATAAATGAACTCTTTTATGATTTTCTAATTTATTGAGATGCACCTGTAGTAATATCACTCCAAAAAAGGCTCTGAATTGACACTGAAGTCCTTTATACACACACAACAATCAATGTATAGTCACTTTGCAGCTGTCCATGGAGACAACAAACAGATATGAGGTTTCATTTCAGATATAAAAAGATTTTGAGTTTACATGAGTGATTGTAAAGATAAAACACTAGATTATGTTGCACTTCGAGCATTTTTCAAGAAGTATATGTATCTAAATTAAGCATTTTGTTTGTACAAACTTCCTGTGCAGGAACCGTGGCCCCATATGTTCCCCTTCTTTTAGTCATGAGACTGTCAGGTCTACAGACCATAACCTGATCTTATCAACTGTTTTTAAAGCATTGTACTATGTACTACTATATACAGTCATGGAAAATAAGATTAGACCACCCTTGTTTTCTTCAATTTCTTGTTAATTTTAATGCCTGGTACAACTAAAGGTACATTTGTTTGGACAAATATAATGATAACAACAAAAATAGCTCGTAAGAGTTTAATTTAAGAGCTGATATTTAGACATTTTTCAGGGTTTTCAATTTTGGTTGCTCTTAAACGAGAAATGAAAGAAAACAAGGGTGGTCTAATAATGTTTTCCATGACTGTATGTTAAGCCTTTTTGATTTTGTTTAGATCCACGATTGTTTAAATATCAAATATCTCTTCTGATCTTCCATATATTTCACAAGATTTAAAATTGTATCATTTAATGCCATATCAACCATAGTTGATGTGGAGTTTGTTTACCTTTATGCAGAACGGCATTGGCAGGCTTGTTTCCAGACATGGACTCCTTGCTGAGGTGCTGGTGGGACTCTGCCAGACACTCCACCTCACTGAAGCGAGTGTTGAGGGCCATGGAGGGGTGGGCCGGGTCCTCCGTCATGTTCAGGTAAGCCGCCCGGCGCAACTGCTCCTCAATCACCAACGCCTGCTCCAATAACTAGAGAGGAAACAAAGAGAGACGACAAGCCCAGTGAGTTATGAGGGAAACGCAGAAACTCGCTCACACTTGATGAAACCTGTGATACTAGTGAACACGTTCAGTTCACCTTAAACCTGCGGGCCAGAAACTTGTTCTTGATCTCCAGGAAGTTTCCTCGGCTCATCTCCCCTTTGAAGGGCTCATTGAGGATGGCAAACCTCACATCGTTCTGCACATCCTGCCACCGAGCGTAGCCGTGTCTGAGAGGCGCCGAGGTCAAGTGTGACAACATTCATGGACAATAGATGCTGATAGTGCATGAATAACTTTATACTTTGGTACCTGGGCCAATTTTCCACTGGGCAAGCAAATTTTCCTTCACATTAAACTTCAAGTTCAACTTAACCTTACTTCCCTCACTGCAGGAACCTCTGAATCTCTACACTGTCAATCAATATGTGCTGTGTGTGAGTCTGAGTGTGTGTTTGTGTGCGTGCGTGTCTATGTGAGTGTGTGTGCATGTGTACATACAGATGTGTATGTGGGGATGGGAGGGGTGGGTTTTGTCATTTTTATTGTCTGTTTTTATTCTTATTTTTTGTAAAGCACTTGGGTTACATTTATATGTATGAAAAGCGCTATATAAATAAAGTTTGAATTGAATGAATCAATAGACCCTTAAATAACTCACTCTCATGATAGGAAACAATAAAGGAAGAAACAAAGGGCTGAGAATGCAGCAAGGCTTCAGTGTGTTTCATACTGGCAGCTTCAAGTTTAAGCCGTCTTGAAAGCAGAAATTTGATAAGGGGCTGGTGGAACAGTTAGTCCTTGTGAGCAGGTGGCCTGGGTTTGAATTGGGCTCGGAGCCCTTTCCTGCATGTGTCCCCTTTTCACTCTCTAATAAAATGACAAGAGTGCAGAAATACGAATACATCACCCCCATTCTCCACTCACTAAATTGGTTACATACTGTTCATACTGTTTCCACCAGGATTGAATACAAGGTTTCCCTACTAACTCATCAATGCATCTACAGAAATGCCCCCCATATCCATACCTCAAAGAACTACCCACCCCACAAAACACAACAGTCCATAGACACTTTTAAAAAAGGACAAAAAAACTTTCCTTTCTGGCAGAAACTTTGGTTCCTCCCGTCTAGATGGTTTTTAGCTTGTGTGTGTTTGTATATATGTGTATACTTTTTCTTCTGTTTTTAGCTGTTTTATCCTTTTTAACCCTTTATATAATTAGAGTGTTATGCTTTTAACATGTAGCACTTTGAGATTTCCTTTAATGTAAAGTGTATTATAAATAAATGTATTATTATAATTAGTAGTAGTAGTAGTAGTACTAGTAGTATTAATAACAGCCTAAAAATGGCCAAAGAAATAACTTCAAAAAATAAATAAATAAAACAGATTACTCTGCTGCTTTGTTTGGTCCATAAAATATCAGGAAATAGTGAAAAATGCAACAATCACAACTTCGGAAAACTGAAGATGACCCCATACATTTGCTTCTTTTGTCCTGGCAGTTTTAAGAAAAACCAAAGATATTAAACTTTCTATCGTAGTGGACTAAGAAAAACAGAAAATGTTTAATATTTGAGAAGTCAGAGGCAGATTTTCAAACAAGCGGCTGATTCATTTTGTGACAAAGTGATTAGTAAACTACTAATTTCTTAATGTGATGGAAAAAACGTAATGACACATTTAAGAAGAAACATTTTCTTTTGAAAGGATACTGTATGATACCAGCCAGCAGCCAGTAGTCATGGCGACGGTGCCAAATCTCAAAGGTCTTCTTGGTAACGGTGGCTGCCCGCTCTTCATTCTGCCACAAAGAGTGAAGCTCTGGGGAGAGGGCGCAAAAAAGTTAAAAGGCAGAAACTAAAAAGAAGAAAGAGAAAAAAAGTGTGTGTGTGTGTGTGTGTGTGTGTGTGTGTGTGCGTGTGTGTGTGCGACTGTGCGTGTGTGTCCACCTGTGAATCCTCCGTCAGCGATGTTGAACATGAACCTCTGTTTGGTGGCTTTTTTCTTCTCCTCGCTGACGTTAACCACCGCCGCAGCTGTTGCTCCTTCTTTGGTGTTCTCTCCGTTCTGCAGTTTGCCAGACTCGTCTGTTTTCACTGCGTCCTTCTCCTCTTTTTGCTCTGAAAGGAAACAACAGAAACACAGTTTGAGACTCAAGACACTCTCTCATTATGGACACATGCAGGGGTGGAATTTAACCAAGAACGTTTATTTAAGTACAAATTCAACATAGATGTGCCGTACATCAGTATTTCCATTTTATGCAGTTTTTTACTTTAACTCCACTACATCTCAGAGGGAAATATTGTACTTTCTAATACATTTGTCAGAAACAGAATCAGAATTGTTTTTTATTGCCGAATAGGTTTTCACATACAGTCATGGAAAAAATTATTAGACCACCCTTGTTTTCTTCATTCTTTTGTTAATTTTAATGCCTGGTACAACTAAAGGTACATTTGTTTGGACAAAAATAATGATAACAACAAAAACAGCTAATAAGAGTTTAATTTAAGAGCTGATATATAGCCACTTTCCATGGTTTTCTTGATAATAACCAAAATCATCAGATCTTAAATTAAATTCTCATTAGCTATTTTCGTTATTACCATTATATTTGTCCAAACAAATGTACCTTTAGTTGTACCAGACATTAAAATGAACAAGAAATTGAAGAAAACAATGGTCTTATAATTTTTTCCATGACTGTATAAGGAGTTTGCTGCACTGTTTTGGTGCATGCGAACAAACCAAAATACTAAAATAAACTAAAATATAGATATATATTGAGGCAAGTACTTCAGTCAAGAAGCAGCAGCTTAAATAGAAAATATAACGGATAGAAAAAGTCAACATACAAAAATATTTAAAAAAATATATAAAACTATAAACCGTAGAAACAATATGTACAAATATGGCGTTACTAAAATGAGGGAAGGAGCTGTGCAAACAGGAATGTGCAAGTTTGAAGTATTGTTAAAAAAGCCACAACCAGTGACCCCATATCTTCAGATGTGTTGATTTTGAGTGTTTATGTTACTTAATGTGTGGAGAAAATTCTCTATTATGCTCTACTTCTTCAGCTAAATAAACTCTTTTCTAAAAAATCTCTGGAAATCCTACCGAAGTTGAAAAAGTTTTTTCTAGTTTTTCTGACCGATAAAAAATGACTTTTCAGAAATAAGATGATCTTATAGACTATGATGCATTGCTGTAGTTTTAACTACCGAACTGTAACTCGATGGACTTAAAATGAGCACAACCTTCAACATCTACAGCAGTAAAATGCAACATAAACATTAATGCAGCAGTAACTTTAATCCAAAAACATCATATCATAGAAAAACCCTGTCTGGGAGTTATTTTACCAACCTATTTAATCTCCTCAGCGTTCAGTCCCAGCTAGGCTTTTAAAAGTTTTGAAACTTTTTATTCTTTTATTTCCTTTTTAACTCTAACTTTGTTTTTAAATTGAGTATTTATTACTATGTTATTGTTTTAGTATTATTTTATTGTTTTCATTGTTTTTATTTTTTACTATATTTGTGTAATATTTTGTATTGTATTTTAATAACTGTACAGCACTTTGGTCTGGCTGAGAATACTGTTCTTAAATAAGGTTTTGATTCCAAGACTTTTACATGCAGTGGAGTATTTTTGCAGTGTGAAACTGGGATTTCTGAATTATTCTTCTACCACTGGACACATGAAATTCAAGTTAGTCACCAATGGCACTTTTTGCTTGGTATATTTACATTTAGACATTAAGCTTTACCTTATGAATGTATGTAAGATGTTTTCATCTGACGGTAGTGTACAATGAAATGTGTGTTTGTACCTTTCTTCTCGTCTGTTGGTGAACTGGTGTCCATCTTCTCATCTTTTCCCTCCTCAGCTGGAACAAGAGAAGAATTTGTTAGAACGACACAATAAAAGGAAAAAAGGTGTAAGAGACATGAAGGAAAAACCTCACCTTTAGTCTTGTCCTCCTCTGAATCGTTCTTGCCCTCCGAACCTTCACCTTTGACCTCGGCAGGAGTGTCCTTCTCCGTCTCTGAAGTTTCGTCCTTCTCTTCTTTCTCCTTGTTTGTGTCATCTGCCTCCTTCTCCTTGCCTTCGTCTCCATTTCCTGTCTCCTTCTCTTTCTCCTCCTTCCCTGCAGCGGAGTCTACTTCTTCTTCTTTCTTTTCGACGGGGGATTTTTCAGACTCGTCTGGGATTTCAATAATCTAGTGGAGAGGTTTCAAATAAGAAACATTGGTATAATGTTGCTACCCAAAACTTATTCAACTGTACTAAAAAAAAAATGGATGTGGATAGAATCCATTTAGATAGAAAGTGGATAGAATAGCAGAATTTACCTCTGGATCCTCTGCCTTCTTGGCTCCTTTTCCATCCTCAGCCTCCTTCTTCATGTCTTCCTTGTCCTCTGATTTAGTCAAATCTTCTGAACAAACAGAAAACACATATCAACGACAGGTAAGTGTGTGTTTATATCTATAAAAATTAATACAGTCATAGCTTAGTAGTTAAATAAAGACTCAATTGTAACAGAACATATCTCTCTATTTTTTCTCACAACTTCTAGACTTGTTTCAGAATTACGACTTGAATTTAAAATTCATATTAAGTTCATCTCGGGGTTAAGAGGAAATGGAAAATGCATGTCATTTGTCAAAGGATGCCCAAAAGGACGATGTTACAACACAGTATGTGTCTCTGTGATGGTTCTCATTGCAGAAGAAACACAGTACATATAATACAGTACAGTCATGGAAAAAATATTAGACCGCCCTTGTTTTCTTCAATCTGTTGTTCATTTTAATGCCTGGTACAACTAAAGGTACATTTGTTTGGACAAATATAATGATAACAACAAAAACAGCTAATAAGAGTTTAATTTAAGAGCTGATATCTAGACATTTTCCATGGTTTTCTTGATAATGATAATGATAATGAAAACCATGGAAAATGTCTAGATATCAGCTCTTAAATTAAACTCTTATGAGCTATTTTTGTTATTATTATATTATGTAAACACATGTACCTTTAGCTGTACCAGGCATTAAAATGAACAAGAAATTGAAGAAAAAGGATGGTCTAATAATTGTTTCCATGACTATATATATGCATCATTAACAATTATTTTAAATTCTCTTGTAATAATCCAATTGTACAGAGTATGGAGTGTGTGTGTGTGTGTGTGTGTGTGTGTGTGTGTAGTGTGTGTGCGTGTGTATGTGTGTGTGTGTACCTGGGACAGGAGTGTTGGGCTGTGTGTCTGCAGGAGTCCCAGTCGAAGGAGTCTTTGGGTCTTCCCCTGCAGCCAAAGCTGCGGCCCTCTTGTTCTCCTCCAGCTCTGCCATCCAGGGCATCGACCACTGACCGTTCACGTGCTCAAACTCCTGCACCTGTTGATCAACACGCGAACCATCAGTCAGCCCATCACTCAATCACTAAATACATACTTGAATTAACAAATCATACATTGTAGTGTTTCTTTCCAAACTGGTAAAAAATACCTTTTTCCTAATAAGTGACATCACACCAATTCGGGTGAGCACGTGTTGCCTTGACAGACCCTCACGTGGGACGCCGTCTGCAAACGTCTCCGCTCCATCGGCGCCAGGCTCACAAAGGTGACGCATGAAAAGAGACACGTAGGCCCTGCGAACACGTGAAGAAGAAGAAGGTGGAGAGATGTCAACGTTATTATATTTGGAAAAAGGAAAAAATCTGACTCGAAGAGACAATCCACTCTTTCCAAAGTTGACAGTTTCTCCCTTCAAATCGACAGCTCTTCAGTTTCCCCCTCCCCTCAGGTTAAGACTCTGGCTGTCATCCTCGACAGCAGCCTATCTTTTACACTCTCACATCAATAACATAACCCGATCTGCTTATTTCCACCTCCGCAGTATCGATCGTCTCCACACTTCCCTCAACCCCCACACCACGTCCGTGCTTGTCCGTAGTCTTGTCACCTCCCGCATTGATTACTGCAACTCTCTTCTCTTTGGTCTCCCTCACAAGCTCCTCCATAAACTTCAAATGGTCTAAAACTCTGCGGCTCGCATCATCACAAAAACTCCTCATCCCACCACATCATCCCCATTCTCCAGCAGCTCCACTGGCTTCTAGTCAAATCTCGCATCATCTACAAAATCCTCCTCTACACCTTCAAGGCCATCCACAATCTCTCCCCTCCAATAATTCTTGGCCATCTGTCCGATCTTCCTCCTCCATCCACCTCTTTGTACCCTCCGCCCGCCTCACCACTATGGGGAGCATTCAGCCGCTCTGCCCCCTAACTCTGGAAGTCATTTCCACTGGACATCAGAAACACCAACTCTCTCTCCCACTATTCAAATCCAGACTAAAAACTCATCTTTTCCAATTAGCTTACTCCGTTAGATTGCACCACACTTCTTCTTTTTTGTTTTCTTTTTTTCTGAAACAGCACAGCACTTTTCGTTTCATTTTGTTTTGTTTTATTCCTTGTGTCTTGTTTTCATTCCCTGATTTGTCTTGTTTAAACTATTGTACAGTGTCCTTGAGTGTTAGAAAGGCGCTTATAAATTGTATTATTAATAATACATTTCATAGAAATGCAAGAAAATACATTGCAAATCAAACAAAATGATAAATACATATAATATGTAAATGACTTACAGCCCTGCTAAGTGAACTGTGACATTACTGAGGGCTGGGCTAATTCTGCGCTAACCCAAACACCACCTCCACACTAAACTTACAGGTGTATATCAATATATTAGAATATGATGGAAAAGTCCATTTCCAGTGGTTCAAGTCAAATAGTCTCAACTCATATAGATGGACACCAAAACTTTGGTGCGTATTGGTGCATGCATATTTTATTTTGTGCGGCAGTGCATTTTATTTATTTTATTCTATTTTAATTTATTTTATCCTATTGTATTTTATTGTTTTTTTTTTATTTCATATCTTTTTGTATTGTGCTTTTATTGAGTTATCTATTTATTGTTGTGCAGCACTTTGGAAACCTTGTGTTTGCTAAAATTGTGCTGTATAAATAAAGTGGGTTTGATTGATATTCAGTGCGACATTAAGTTGGAAAAAGCAGAAAAATGTTACATTGAGACTCACTTGAATTCTTTCTCCGACTTCCCTCGGAGGTCCCGGACCAGCCACTGGTTGGTGAAAGCGTCCTGAGGAGGCATCCCATAACGCATCACAGCATTCAGGAAAGCTTTCCTCTGCCGTGCGTTGAAGCCCAAAACCTGACAGGTGACGAAGATGTCAAGAAGTCACTTTCAAGGCATTTATCACTGTTTCTATCTTCGTGCTGATTTCTTTTCGTCAGCAGGAACTCACCTCGATGTTCCCGCCCACTCTGGCCAGCAGCGGAGGCAGAGGTTTGTCCCGATCGTTCCTCAGTCCTTTGCGGTTTGGTCTGCGGGCATTAGCTAAAATGAAACGAGCAGTTAGTTTACCAGAGATTCACGACACATTCTAGTTGATCACAAATTTTAATTGAAACTGAATTTTCTGTGTCCTTGCAGGTGTTCTTATCGTCCTAAAGTTGCTCTGTTAAAATGTTCCACTTACGGCACTCTGATCCTGCTGAAGCTCTCCCTCCTCACAATCTCTCAGCACTTCAACATTAAACGCTTCTTCTTGAAGCACAAAGCTTTCAGAACATTTACAACTGAAAGCCATGTTGTGTTATACTTAATTTAATGGAATTGAAAGTAAAAGAGTCATAATTAAATAAAAAAAATACAATCAACACAAAACACGTACATCTTTTTACATGTATAAATTAATTCCTAACATTTACATTAATTTATATAAGGGAACAATTTTTTTCTGAAACAATACTGAAAGTGCCTTTTTTTTTTTTAAACAAACCCTGTTAAGTGCATTTCAAACAACTTGTTTAACAGCAAATATGAACACCAACAATCTCTTTAATGTGCAAATAGACAGTTGATATGGCTCTGAAACCATTGATTTTATACTTCTTTCTCTGTCTCTTTCCTTCTCTTTTGTTCCTTTTTTCTTCTTCTTTCCTTTCTCTTTTTCTTTCTCTGCAATCTTTCCTCCCTACGCTCAAAGCAGATGACGCAGCGGCAAGTGGTCTTTCCTGAGCTGCCGTAGAGGTTGTCTATGAGGATATCATAGCTGTCGTCTGAATCTGAATAAACAACTGTGGAGGTGGTTTGAAGGATGTTAGTGGCGCTCGAACAGGAAGGTCTACTCCCGTGTTCAAAGCATTGCTGGGACCAAATCTTAAAAAACTCAAATACATCTTGGGGTGCTTTCACACCTGTAGTTTGGTTTATTTGGTCCTGACCAAGGGAAGAAAATTTTACAATCATGAAAAATAATATTAGACCACCCTTGTTTTCTTCACTTTCTTGTTCATAACCAAAATCATTATGAAGGAAACCATGGAAAATGTCTAGATATCAGCTCTTAAATGAAACTCTTCTGAGCTATTTTTGTTGTTATCATTACATTTGTCCAAACAAATGTACCTTTAGTTGTACCAGGCATTAAAATGAACAAGAAATTGAAGAAAAAGGGTGGTCTAATAATTTTTTCCATGACTGTAGATTGCTGCATTTTAGTTCTGGTCATGTTCCTGTTCACACTGACTTTTAGTTATACAGGTAACCCCTGATTGGACAATTTGGGTGGATGACATTCTGCAACAGGTAGAGACAGGATGAAAACAAATCCACAAATGCACCGAGTTTGATTTAACCGAACCAACCAGGTTAGATGTGAAAGCACGCTTACTTCAAACTTAAATGTAACATCTGTATTGTGGCCAACAAAGCACCTGCACACATACCTCTTCTCTTCACAGCACCGAATACAGTGAGCCTTACCTTCAGTCCGTTCATCAAAGTCCTCATCACCTTCCTCCGAAGCCACCGAGTAATCCGACTGGTTATCGGACTGATCCTCCTGCCAGTCTAAAGGGAGCACAGACAAAAATGTTGAAGAGGGAGGAAATAGAAAAGCACAAAACTCCTCGCTGCGTGGACAGAATCCTACTGACCCCAAACTCCTCGTGGAGCTGCAGCCTCTCTTTAGTTACTGTCAATCAGGCTTTTATCCAGGAGGGGGAGCTACTGCTTCTCAGTTTACATACATACATGTATTACTAAATGTCTCTTAATGGGTTTGTTGTGTTTAGTACAGTGATCAGTGGCTTGTATGAATTAAAAAGCACAGGACAGAATCATTCCTGTACAAACGCTGTGTAAATAATCATTAATCACAGCGTTTTTCAAACTATTAAAACATTCTCAGACCTGTTAAAAATTAAGCTTCAGTTTTGTAGTCTATTTTCTCCACTGACCTTACGGTGTTTGTAAACAGCATAAAATTGTTTTAGGCTGCAGGCCTTATCATAATTTGAACTCCAGTATAAATAACTGGCCAACTGTACTGTATTATAGTGTACTTGCATTAAAAACGGTGCAGTTATTTAATTTGAAAAGCCTTTAAAACAACTGTAGTGTAAATACAGGTGCATCTCAATAAATTAGAATATCATGGAATAGTCCATTTCCAGTAGTTCAAGTCAAATAACCCCAACCAACTATTGAGTGCATATAGATGGACTCAGAGGCCAACATTTCCATATTGAACATACTTTTTAAAATTGGTCTTTTGTAATATACATTTTTTGAGACACTGAATTTTAGGTCTTCATTAAATGTAAGCCATAATCATTACAATTAGAAGAAATTAAATAAATTAAGACACTGAATGTTTCATTCTGTGTGTAATGGATCTATATAATGTGTTATTTCCACTTTCAGAATTTAATTACCGGTACTGACATAAATATTTTTTTTATTATATAAACTTTTCTATAATATAATTTATTGAGATACATCTGTAAGTAAAGCTGACGTTATAAATATACAAATGTTATAAATATACAAATGTTAGAAATATAAGAATGTTAGAAATAAAAAGAACATCTGTTTATAGTAATATAGTGATCAATTTGACTCAGACAGACTCTTGAAGAGATTTCCACTGTAATAAACAAAATACTGTAAAGTCTGCTGTTGCTGTCCTTGAAATCCTATGTTAACTTTGCTCCAATAATTATGTGGACCAAAAGGGGCGAAGAGGTGAGAGACTGCAGGATGACAAAGATAGCTGGATAAGAGCACTGAGGAGAATCTGAAACAGCTCCTTATAGATCAGTCTTTGTTTCAGGTTTAAGGAGAAAGTTGTAATGTTCACTGAAAGAGGCTGTCAACTGGATTCAATAAACTGTTTTCAGAACTCTCAATTCCTAAATAACGCACAAATGTTTAAACATCCAATCTAATAATACTAAGAACACAAAACTTCATGCCATGCACTCACAAACACCACCGACAGCACCGCACAGCAAACACACACAAGAAGAGGTTGCATTATATGTTGTTCTGTACCCTGTCTTATACCTCGGTCCTCCTGGGAGCCGTCATTGTAGTTGACCGGCTTTCGAGTTCTTTTGCCTTTGCCCAAATTTCGGGCGAGGTCTTCTTGCTGCTGCTCGTAGTGGTGACGCAGCAGCTTCTCCCAGTAGTCGGGATCGACACTCTCCTCCTGCTTGATCACTTCTCTTTCCACCTCCTCCTCCTCAAAGAAATAGTAATTAATATGATATCAAGAAGGCTCAGAAAAGCCTGTGGATTTGGCTTTTTTTTTTATATGTCAAACCTTTTAGCCAAACAATGCAACAATGTCAAAGCTCAGTCTATGTCTGCAGCTGCAATGAAGACTAAATTTTAATTTTAGAAAATTTTCAAAACTATTCTAATCACTGACCTAGCTGTCAACAAGATTATATTATACACAGTCATGGAAAAAAATTAGACATTTTAATGTCTGGTACAACATAAGGTACATTTGTTTGGATAAATATAATGATAACAACAAACATAGCTGAGAAGAGTTTAGTTTAAGAGCTGACATCTAGACATTTTCCATGGTTTTCTTGATAAAAACCAAAATCATGATCAAGAAAACCATATCTGTTATCTGCTCCTGAATGAAACTCTTATAAGCCATTTTTGTTGTTATCATTATATTTGTCCAAACAAATGTACCTTTACTTGTACCAGGCATTAAAATGAACAAGAAACTGAAGAAAACAAGGGTGGTCTAATAATATTTTCCATGACTGTATAATATTAGCTAATCCTTTCTAAACATATATTCAACTGTGTAAAGATGGTTTGTTATTTTGTTTAAACTGTTAAACTTGTGATTGCTATAAATATGAATGTATATGCATTTTGTTTTTATGTTTTACAGCATCCATTATTTTGGGAACTGGGGTTGTAAATACACATTTTTTAGTTGCACTCCTACCTCATCGTCTTCATCTTTAACCACATACTGGGCCACTTTAAAGGAGCTGAGGTATTCGTTCATGCTCTGCAGCTCCGTGTCATCTGTAGCATCCTGGTTTCTGTCCAGCAGACGGTCGATTGCATGGTCATCGTAGTGGATCACGCTGCTGTCATCCTCCTTGTTGTCCCCTGAAAGCAAAAACAATCATATGAAAAGGATATGTCAGATCAGAGGAGCACCTCAGTGGCTGAGTGATCTCTCCACTTCAGTTACAGAAAGGTCTCCCCATCTGTTACTATCCTGCTCATTTCTCAAACACAAACATAACAATGTAGCTGTCCATTAAAGTTAATAATCTTATCTAAAGCTCGGTTAAATGTTTCAAATAAGTGAATAATCGTCCGCTGTTACCCCGACAATTACAAGAAAATAATAAAAAGCCTATTAACCACAGCTGCCTTCATTTTAAATTAAGTTTCTCTCCGCACCTGCTTATTATCTCATAACACGCCATGCTGTGGCAGAAGATGAGTAATATTGGTGTACAGCTGATATGACAGCTGGTGTAGGAGGATCAGAATGGTGTTGGACAAGCAAAGGCTCAAAATTTGATTTAGTTTAATTTAGGCAATAACAATTACAATTTGCTTTAATGTGATCCACTCAAAACCTCTGATGTTCTCAGGACGAAGGACTATGAAATGATCCAGCTACCGTTTAAATGCTTGAGAGATACTGACTTTGCAAATTTTAAGTTGTCTAATGACAAAAGTGCTCAATTGTAATGTTAATTGCAAATAATGAAACTCGGGCTGTACTGAATTGTTTAAAGCTTCATTCTTAACATTGACATTTGAATGCTTTGTAGCTTTTTGGTTTTTTTTTTTTTGGCATGTCCATTGATTCCCTATTTCTGCAAACCCTGGCACTGGGGTTTGCTTTGGCTGAATTTGAGTTCCTAGCTGGCGCGAGTCTCTTCACTGCAAAGTCTCCCAGCTGTTCGAAATGAAGCGGAGGGACAATGAGGTGCGCTACCTAATTCTAACAGTCATGAACAAGATTATTAGACCAATGTTTTCTTCAATTTCTTGTTCATTTTAATGCCTGGTAGCTGGCTAGATACCAGCTCTTAAGTTAAACTCTTATGAGCTATTTTTGTTGTTATTATTATATTTGTCCAAACAAATGTACCTTTAGTTGTACCAGGCATTAAAATGAACAAGAAATTGAATAAAACAAGGGTGGTCTAATATTTGTATTTGTGCTTTAATAAACAAAGAGAGTGAGAGCAGAGCGAGGAAAAGCTGGGCCAATCCATGCTCTGTGTGCAGCTCTTCAGTTAGATACGATTTTACCCATTTCAAATGGTAGAAAGCTTTAAAATCACTTAGTCAAATAAATAAATCAGATGAATCACTTTATTCAAATGATTGACAGAATTCATACTGGATCTTAAATCCGTCATTGGGTTAAGGCCGACTCACCCTCTCCGATTTCATCCTTAAACAGCTCTTCAGTTCCAAACTTGAGGATGTCATCGAGCTCCTGCTTGGACATGGAGCCGGTCTTGGAGCCGAGACCGGGTCGCACCACCAGATGAGTGAGCATCATCTTCTTCTTTGCCACCTGGTGGAGGGAGGAAGGTGGAGCACAAACAAGCAGACAGCAGGTGATCACAGAGTCATAGCAGATACAGTTTTAAGAGGTGTGTGTCATTACTTATATTGTCTGTTTTCACAGACCTGCGTGATCCTCTCCTCCACAGAGGCTTTGGTGACGAATCGATAAATCATCACTTTTCTGTTCTGGCCGATACGGTGAGCTCTGCTGAACGCCTACGACCCACACACATGAAACAAACAATAGAATCACCTATCATCCAAACTAACACACGCTGACATGAATGTAAGGTTAACGAAGAGGGTTTGCATACCTGGATGTCATTGTGGGGGTTCCAGTCAGAGTCGTAGATGATGACAGTGTCAGCAGAGGCCAGATTAATGCCCAAACCGCCAGCTCTGGTAGACAGGAGGAAAGCAAACTGGGGAGCGCCGGGAGCTGTGAGGATGAACAACCAAAAAGGAAACATTAGAACACTGAAAGCAAACCAGAGCAGCTGCTTTCAGTCAGTACAAGCAGTTTATGGCTCACCATTAAAGCGGTCGATGGCCTCCTGTCTCAAGTTGCCGGTGACTCCTCCATCAATTCTCTCATATTTGTACCCTTCGTTCTCCAGGAAGTCCTCCAGCAGGTCCAGCATTTTGGTCATCTGGGAGAAGACCAGGACCCTGTGGCCTCCCTCCTTCAGCTTCCTCATCATCTTCTGGAGCAGCGTCAGTTTTCCTGAAGACTTGGTCAGAGCGTTGCCCTCATACATGCCATTTGGAAGTTTTGGTGCCTCCTAAAGTCAGAGGAAGATATATGATTAAAGCGACTGCATCGGACAGGTTTCAACATACGGACATAGTTAACATGCACCCCTAGAATAAATTGCTATTCCCATTAAATTGTGTGAAATGACTAGGATCGTACTGTGGCGGCTGCAGGAAAGAGGTAGGGGTGATTGCAGCACTTTTTCAGGTCCATCACGACGTTGAGCAGAGACACTTGGTTTCCTCCTCCACGAGTGTTCAGAGCTTCAAAGTTACGTGTGAGGATGAACTTGTAGTATTTCCTAGTAAAATGTAGAGAAAGATAATGAGAAAATGTTACAGTAACCTAATCTGTATCTTTATCATTAATAACGGGTTTAAACAAAATTAATGCACATTAGAGCTGGGCGATATCGATATAAAAAATATATCGATATATTATGTGATATGAAATTAGACTATATCACATATCGATATAGTTCAAATTTTCCTTTTTTTATTTATAAATGCTTCCCTTACTAGGGTTTGTCATATTTAGTTTTTTTGTAATGTTCGTTATTCTTTACTCATATAAATATATTTATTTCAGAAAAAGATCAGCCTATTTTATTTCATAGGCTATTTTTATTTAAGATTTTTTAAATTTATTTAAATGTGCACTTTATGCAGCTTTGATTAAAAAACTCCTGTTTTTATACAGTATTTATGTTGACTTAAATAAACAGTTTCAGTAAAACTACTTGTGACATGTCATATTTGACTTTGACTGAACATTTGCTCTCACTTTGCAATAAAAATATCAGGATATATATCGTACACGATATACAGCCTGAATATATCGCAATAAGACTTTTGTTCCATATCGCCCAGCCCTAATGCACATTCAACCAAAGTAAAAAAGCTGAGCAGCATTCACGTGTTGATGTAGAAGTCAATGTTAGCCCTGGTGTGTGCTTTAACTGTTAAATATTGTGCTGCACATCTTCTCTTAACGTACTTCTGCATGGGGCTCAGCTCCACTCGAACAATGAGCTCAGTCTTTGAAGGCATGTGTTTGAAAACGTCGGCCTTCAGCCTCCTGAGCATGTGTGGTCCCAGCATGTCATGGAGCTTCTTGATCTGGTCCTCTTTGGCAATGTCTGCAAACTCTTCCAGGAACCCTTCCAGGTTACTGCAGACAAAAAAGGGAGAGAAAAAATACATAAATATAGGGTGTGGGTGGGTGTTCTCATTGTACTTGCAATATAGCCACATATGCTGTGACCACATGTTGGAGAACTGACTTGAATCTCTCTGGGGTCAGGAAGTTCAGCAAGTGGAAGAGCTCCTCCAGGTTGTTTTGAAGGGGAGTGCCAGTCAGCAGCAGCTTGTGCTGCAGTGGATAGTTGTTCAACACGCGGAAGAACTAAAAAACAGGCAGAAGAGGAGAAATAACTTTATATTTTGGTCACTGTATTGATTTTTTATCATCAGAATGACACAGGATCAACAAACACCTCTATGTTATTACCTTAGACTGGTTGTTTTTGAGCCTGTGAGCCTCGTCCACAACCAGACAGGCCCATTCAATGGAACCCAGCACAGCCTGGTCAATGGTAATCAACTCATAGGATGTCAGCAGGACGTGGAACTTGACCGTTGAGTCTTTCTGTAAAGCACAGAGAGAGGGGGGAATTAGATAAGACGAACAAATGAGGTAAGCAGTAGAAACACAGTTATCAAGGCCTCAAGCACTGGTAATTGAGTTCCACAAACTAAAACTGATGGTTGAAATCTTGTTCAATTTACTTACCTTCATCTTGGAGGCCTTCTTCCCGCCTCGGATGGCGTTCCCCTCAAAGGAGAACTCGTTCTCTCTGATGACAGCCCTGCTGTCTTTGTCCCCCACATATGTCACCACGTACATGTCAGGGGCCCACATCTCAAACTCTCTCTCCCAGTTAATGATGGTGGACAGCGGAGCACTAACCAGGAAGGGACCTTTGGAGTGACCCTGTTGCAGGAAGACAGAGTCAACATTAACATGTAAAGATGTCATACAGTCATGGAAAAACTTATTAGACCACCCTTGTTTTCTTCAATTTCTTGCTCATTTTAATGCCTGGTACAACTAAAGGTACATTTGTTTGGACAATTATAATAATAACAAAAATAGCTCATATGAGTGTAATTTAAGAGCTGATATCTAGACATTTTCCATGGTTTTCTTGATAATGATTTTGGTTATTATCAAGAAAACCATGGGTTATGTGTAATGAGTTTTGGTGGTTTTTAGTATTAACACCGAAACTCCCTGTAGGTGTACATATTTTTAGGGCCGACTCTATTTTAATTTTCTCCTCATGCTACAGATCTTTGCACTTTGTTGGGTTGGAGTGTCAGGGCCTTGAATCATTTAATGGAGTATATTACAGTTATTTTAAATTGCAGCATTTGATTTTAATGTATTTCATTATTGAAGTTGTTTCCCACAGATATTTTTTTTATGTTTCAAGAGATGTTCTTGTTGAGTTTAGAAGAAAATATTTTGAAGCAAGGAGGGCAAATTAAATTTTAATCTCTCTTAATCACAGTTCTGTTTAATTAACTGGGTATTCATGTGCAATTTGTTGAATATATAATAAATTAAAAAATATTTTATCTCACCTCTTTATTCTGTGAGCATAGGCCTTGCAACATTTGAGGTCTACATTAGCATTGCACCTATTAGACAGATGTGATATTTCCGGATTACTCACTCCACTTCAAAACCTATTACCGCTTTTTTTTGTGGTGCCGACAGGAACTTCAAGGTACATTCAGATGCACCTTGTAAACTCTGAATTATATGCTTGAATAGCCATGAAGGTTGTTTAAAATGTTTCCATTTATTTCTCATTTCTGTCATTACTTTCTTTCCTTTTTTAAATACAACATTATCAATAAATAAACACTAATATTATATCAATATCAAAATGTTTTTTATGGGCAGATTAAAAAAATTCTACAGAAAAAAAGAATCCTATCAAAATCTTATCAGCAAACACCTGTACCTGTGTGAATTTTGTCATTTTTTAAAGATAATTTTTAAATAATTAGGTGTTAAACTCATGCACAATACGCATACATTACAAAAATGGTAGATCTTAAAAATGAATTAGATTCAAATATATAACTAGAGTCATTTTTTAATCACATGCACACTTATTATTTGTTTATTTTTCACAACTCATATTGTCATTGAATATTTTATTATCCATACACGTGTGACATGTAAACAGCTGGATTTGTCTTGCCCTGCCTTTAGGATAAAGTTCCTTACTTTGAACGTATCCCCTTAAATGGACAGAGTTACTGTGTGTCACATGTCTGAAACCCTACCCACTAACACTGATTGACAGGGGAGGGCAGACTGGACAAAATAACATCACTAAGAAATGCTTTTAGTTCTTGTAAGACGATCAAATAAACTCTTCTTACCTCCTTGTACAACGAGTAGAGGAAGACAGCAGTCTGTACAGTCTTTCCTAAACCCATCTCATCAGCCAGGATCGTGTCTGTGGCCTGAGCCCAAGAAAACCTCAGCCAGTTCAGCCCCTCCAGCTGGTAGGGATGCAGAGTGCCTCCTGTGCTGTCCAGGTAGTCGGGCTGCCGATCAAACTTGATGGTAGGCTGGAAGGAAGAAACCAAAAGAATATCAATTCCACATCCATCCTGATTTAAGCTACTTTTATTCTGCCAGGGGGAATACACTTAACAGCGACGTTTCATTTTATAATTAATCATTTATGAGCCCAATGAAGAAACTACATACATCAGGATTCCCAATAACTAAGGCTGTATTTGGAAATAAATGTCAAAGTTACTTACATCTACAACTGGGTTAGCAGGTGGACGCTCTGCCTTCTTGACTTTGACTGTTTTCTTCAGCTTTTTAACAGGTTTGCCCTCGTCACCCATCATCAGCTCTCTAAAAGGAAATGACAGTTTGTGGTATCAAAACACATTTTTTAGATTGCATTCATGTGCACATAAAAGAAGACCTATCCAACATGTTGTAAGTCTCTGCACACCTGTGGTTCCAGTATGTCTGCTTGTAGGTGTCAAACTCGGGGATGTCCATGTCTTCGCTCTCCCATGTTGACTGGTCGTAGGGCAGATCTCTCCATTTGATCAAGTAATGTATGTTGTTCTTTTTATCAACACTAGCATGAAAATAAAACGCACACAAAGATGGAGTTATGATAAGGCACAGTTACTGTGTTTGCTCTCCAGGTGTGTGTGACTGTGATTTAGATAATAGTAGTTCATTTTTGTCTTCATACAATGTAGGCTTGCCCTGGTAGTTAGTTACATGGTGTTGGGGCAAACACTGATTACACAACTTGTTGACTGCTTCCACTGCTGTCTTTGCTTTTTTAAACTTAAAATAATTTTAGTTCAATTTCACATTTGATATGTAAAATACAAGCAACTGTCACCCAGTTTTTGTTTGATTTATCCTTGATACTTGTACTTCCAGCATAAGTAAGTTGGCTATGTGGCTAAAAAAAATATTTTTTTTTTGTCTGTTGAGATTATGGTTATTGTTATTATGTCCTACTTTGTTGTGCTGTAAAAAGTTGATACAATTAAAAGTACAGTTCCAAATTATATAATTAATAAAGTCAGATTCCCAAAAAGTTGGGATACTGTCTAAAACGTAACAGAACGTGATCATTTGCATATAATTTGTGACATATGCTCTTTTGAAAACTGTACAAAGACAGTATGTTCAAACTGATCAACTTTTGTGTTTTCGTAAATATACTTTCTGAATTCTGTTTTACAACCAGTAACTATAAAAAGGCACATTAAAACCCAAATAGAATATCTCTTTAAACAGAGATTTAAAAAAATGCAAATTCAGTGGGATGTGCTTCTTTTTATAGGTGAACCATGTCTTTAAAATGTGTCCTACCTGTGGTTGAGGATGCGGTGGATCATCAGCCACTCCAGTTTGACTCCATAGCGGTAAAACTCCTCCTCCATGTGGATAAAGAGAGGATCCTTGTTCTTCCTCTTTGTGCTTTTGTTTTCATCACCCTCGCCTCCGAAATCCACCGGCGGCGGTTCGTCCATGTCAGTCTTCCTCTGGTAGTTACGGAACATCACCTGGCAGTTCAGCTCCAACTGGGGACCAGTAACAGGGAGGTTGAGAGGAGGACCATTGGGTTTGTGTGCAATTTGCGAGAAGAGTGTACAAAGAAAAAATGCACATTCTTAACTAGGTGGATACAGTTTCAGAGTGTGTGTGTGTGTGTGTTACCTGTAGCTCCAGCACCCAGGAGCAGTGCCAGTAGGACATGTTGCACCACTTCACAAAGAACTCCCTCTCCCTGCGGCCCACCAGTGGAGGGGGATCCGGAGCATCAGCAGGAAGGTCAGCAGGCCGAGGGACAGGCGTAGGGGCGGGCGGCTCCCCCCATCGCCATGTTAAAACCTTCTGGACTTTGCCCTTCATCTGTGGACACTGTCAGGAAGTAGGAAAGGGAAGGAAATAATTGAGGATGTGGTGCTTGTTAATGAACTGAAGCAATTTGGCACTTGACAAGAGATTCTGTTCTTTATAATCACAGGAATGTGGTATTTATGAGACATCTGCAAAATAAAGGCTGCCATGTTTTATCTAAAGCACTGTAGGCGTGCACAAGATGGAATCTGCATTCGCATGCACACCCACGTGAGCGCGCGCAAGCTCACAAGCACCGGTGCACAGCGCTCACCTTGCAGCGGGGGCAGATCCACTCTCCATTGGGGATTTCAGGGAGAGGAGGGTTGAGGCAGTGGATGTGGTAGGAGGAGGGGCAGGTGTCACAGCAGAGCAGCTCCCCTCCATCCTTGCAAACCCGGCAGAACTCAATGTGGTGGTCGTCTTCTTCCTCCACCCCTTCATCCCTCCTGTCTTCTTCATCCTCCCCTTCAGCCTCAGAGAGATCTTCCCTGGCCTCCCACTGGATCCCCTCCTTCTCCTGGTGGCAGAGTTACAGACAGAGGGAGGTGGTGTGAGTGTGAGGGGGAGGAGGGCGGGGGGGGCAGACAGGCAGGGAAGGTATGCGGAACGGAGTGAAAGGAAAAAAGGGAGGGGAGCGGGGTGATTTTTCAAGAGCGCCAGGGGTGGGGTGTGTGTGCATTGCGTGCACGTGCGTGTGCATGTTCGCATGTGAAGCCAAGTGGAGGGAGGGGCGGGACAAGAAGAGGAAATGGGGGATGGGGGGGCCGGTGAGACATGTGGTGGGGAATAGCAGAGGATAGATGGGAGCATGAGCAAAACGGTTGGGGGGGGTGGGGGGTGGGGGGGCAGCAGAGGACAAAGAGAAATGGAGAATACAATAAAGATTTTCAAAATCACAGCTAACAAAGTCCATTTCCCAACAACCAGCCCTTTCCGTCACTGCGACTTCCCGATAAAACACTTCCACACAACAATACTTTACAGACAGGTGTAATTTTCGCACTGCTGCTTTATACTCCAGGATTCAGGCCCAGCTGTTCTAACAGTGGACCTAACAGTCTTTCCTGCACAACACTGAGAGGCACTCACACAGTGTGGGCAGCTCCACTTCCCCTCGGGGGCCTTCTCCATGTCCGGGTCCAGACAGACCATGTGATATGCTCTGGGACAGGTGTCACACAAAATGATCTCTCCTCCCTGCTGGCACACCTCACAGTAGTCCTGGTGGTCTGTCTCGTAGCCATCGCCATCCTCCGTCTCCACTGAGAGAACACACCCACAGAAGATTAGCAGGAAGAAACAAGTACAGTGACCTGGCGCATGAGGAGAAAAGCTCTTCAAATGCCTTTTGAAGCAAAAACCTTTAGACCTTGAGCTGCTGTCCGATCTGAAATCTTTGTCCAACAATATTTCAATGCTCACCTTTCTTCTTTTTCTTCGCACTCTTGGGTTTCTTTTTTCGGTTGCTGCGATTGGAGCCATCAGACACAGAGAAGCTCCCGTCGTCAAAGTCGCTGTCAACATCCGGTTCATCTTCATCACTCTGACAGAGAAACAGTGAGAGAGAGGACGTTGGGAATGACATACATAACTGTTTACATTAACAATATTTTGATTCAATGAAAAGTAGCACAAAATATCTTACAGAGGAGCGCTTCCTCTTGCTGCTGAGGCCCCCTAGTTTGATCTTGAGTGGAGCCACCTTCTTAGGTTTAGGCTTGGGTGCAGGCTTGGGTGTGGGCTTCGACTTCTTTCGAGCATTGGGACCTGAGACCAGATACAAGTTTATTAAGCAGGTAGTTGTTGTTTTTACAGAATCAGAATCAGGTTTATTGGCCAAGTATGCATACACAAACATGGAATTCATCAACCATGACTCTGGTTAACATATTCTCAATGTACAGTGGTGTGATATGGTGCAAACTGTGGATATTTAAATAATAATAATAATAATAATAATATACAAAGTGTGCAGAAAGTGTGCAAAGATGCATGAGGACAGGGCTTATTGTTCAGATGTTTCTGACACTCTTGATTCTAAAGTGTTCAAGTGTTCATTAATATTAAACAACCTTCATCTAACATTCAATTATCATATTAAGCTTTAGGGATGTCACAAAAAAGCTTTAATCTTGGTTTGGACTGGGTTTTGAGAATCGTGGAGTTTTACTGTATCGACTACTACATTTCCAGTATCCGGACGTCCCTATTAGGCTCAACAACCATGTTCCATATGACTCCTGCTTTACCTTTGCCCTCTTTGGTCTTGGCCTTGCGTAGAGGAGGTGCCGGGGCTGCTGGGGGCGCAGCAGGTGCTGGAGCAGTGGCAGGAGCAGGAGCAGGTGCAGGTGAAGCGCCAGCACCGGTCTCTGCCCCTCCGTCTGTCCCTGCCACCACCATGTTCTCCACAGCTGCAGCCACATTGGCAGCTGCAAGGGCCGCATTGGCAGTGGCGCAACCCTACAGGGGGACACAGCACATTAAAAAACTCTGCTCTCTACTGTCTAACTCACAAGAGAACAGCAATACATTACAAACAAGATTTGCAGTCTTGTTCAAGATTGCAGTACCTTCAGAGGGTTGTTGGTGCTGAATTCTCTCCACTTAGCCATCATTAAAGTCATCATCTTGGACACAGCAATTTTGGGGTTCTTGGCTGCAATCAAAGGCCTTGAGACAAAAAAGAAAAATAAAGAAATAAAGCGATTATTTATATTTCCTTACATCTTAGGTAACAATGGAGAGGCAAACATTAATATCTTTCTCTCCTTACCTGACAAACTGGCTGAAAGCCTTGTAGTTGGTGAGGGAGCTGTAGTCTTCCTGAGTAAAGACGTGGTCAATGTCTTTCATGCCCCAGGCTTCCAGCAGCTGGGAGGAGCTTTTAGGCTGCAGCGGGAGGAAAAGAAAAGCCAGGGGAGGTTAGTTTGTCACGTTAGCCCTGAAGGAATTTACTCTCCAGCTCTGCAGCTGAGTCTGAATTAATCTTTACCTGACAATCATCGTCATCATCCTCATCTTCTTCTGGTTCTGGTTCTTTACGTTTGCTCTTTGAGCTGGATGAGCCCCCTTTCTCTGCCGCTGCACCTCCTTTCTTCTTATCTTTAGCAGAGCTGGAGCGTTTCTTCTTTTTCTTCCCGGGGGCATAATCACTTCCTTCACTCTCTGACCGCACACCTCCCTCTTCTGCATCTCTCTCTGCTGCTTCGACTGCAATCAGGTGCTCTGGGGAGCTGATTGGCAACTCCTGCAAAACATAGAGCCACTTTGCAAATCACACAAACACCGGTGCTTTTATAGATATTATATATCATATCAATTAGAAATTGAAGTGTCAACCTTTTTATTTTAATTTGAAAATTATGCCACACAATTTGGATGAGGAAGCCTGGGTGGAAAGTCACACAGATCTGCCTTCAGCCATGGACCTACACTAGTCAGCACATGGCTCACTAATGTCAGGTATATTTGAAAAAATCAGTAACTAAATCTCTTGGTCGACTGACGGAAAAATAGTTGAAAACCATTTAATAATCAATTATTTGTTATCTGGAATATAATGCTGGACATTATTCACAATTTACAGGTATTGTATAAGCAAAATCATTGATTGATTAATAGAGAAAATAACTGCAGATTTAATATTATCAAATTGAATGGTTCATTTTAGCTCTAATTTTAGGAATTGTGCTGATCTGTCATCATATATCCACAGAAATTATGATAATAACTTGGGTTTTTTTATTTCTAATGGATGCAATACTGTTTCACAAAATCCAAAACATCAGTTTTTTAACATCTGCAGATGTGAAAAAGCATCAATTTCATTTAAGTCCAGGCTGGATTGGACATTTAACTTTTTTATTCTAAAATCTACCAGCCACTCAATGTATTCCCTGTTTTTGTTATTGTTTTGTTTTATTTTTTTTGGTTGGTGAGTAAAGAAAATCTTGCAACTACTTGCACATTTTACCAGCATTTAGCTGGTGGCTGGTGCTAATACCCTCCGCTGTCTGTGGGGGCTAAATTCAGGATTTGTACACTTTAGCAGTGGTCAAATTCAAGCATTTAACAAGGACTTTCAAGATCAATTTTCAAGCTTTTCCAGTATCTTACGCCGGTTGTAAATTGCATGTTTTAGATGAGTACTTACATAATAAAAGAGGGAGATTTCACTAAACCACACCAACAACAATGGTATTACACTTTTAGGAGGAACGGTCTTCATTTCAGATTGGCTACTCATTATTTTTTACATTGAACATGTGATTATCTATAGTCTATAGATGGATACAGTCCGATTGCAAGAGAAATACAGTAAGAATTTCAAGCATTTACAAGCACTTTATCCAAAATCCAAGCACTTTTTAAACCTTGAAAATACAACATTTAAATTTAAGCATTTTCAAGGATTTCAAGCACCCTTACAAACCCTGTAAATTGGTAGAAGGGGCCCTTGTTATTGTTTTGGTGTGCACCTCCAGATGTGACCCCACGTGGTGAGTTGACAGAATTGTTTACCAATTCAAATCTGACAGAAACCTCATCAGATGGGGGTCCCCAAGGCACAGCTTTAACGATATACATGAAAAGTTTTGTCAAACTGACCTCTCGGACGGGTCTCTGTCTCTTGCTAGTCCTGCTCTCTCGACTGCTCTTCTTTGCTTTCTTCTTCTTCTTTGACTTGGGGACCTCCTCTAAGTCGGAGACAGCATCCTCTGGCTCTTCCTCACCTGCGGGGACACATGCTGTCATTAGAGTGAGAAGAGACGGGTTTTTTTTTTTGCTGCTGCAGGCTGAGGAGGGGGAGGGAGGGGGGGGGGGCAGAGCTGACACGCGCACTGGCACGACTTGTCAAATGTCCGTGCACGCACGCACACACCCACACACAAACACACCGTGAATGTCACAACATGAACAGGTTGAAACTTGTCTGTTCTCCGGCTCTAAAACTTTGACAGTTCACGAGTACACTCGCGAAGACACATGGGAGCTTTGCGGTATAAAATGGGTTAAGAAATACAAGACAACACTATAAACAGTTGCTTGACAAGTTAGCTAACTAGTCTATAATGGCGAGTGACGGACTGGCTAGCTCAAGCTAACGCTAGCTTCGGCAAGTCACACAGAGCGAGATGGACCTTCTTCTGCTTCTTGTTCAGAGGGATAAAAAACGAGCTTACCGTGAAGAAGTGAGAGCTCGTCCGCGGCTCCAAAGTCTTCCCTCTCATCCTCGCTGCCCGACATTTTCGCAGCGGTTTAATTTTATGTCTTGCTGGTCGAATTAATCCCTCCTAAACCTTGCTCCTCGGTCGGCGAGGGAGGAGGGAAAATGACGTGGGACTGTTGGAGAATGGACCGGGGGTGTCCAGGAAGGGAGGGGGCTGGAAATAAATAAATAAATAAATGGCATTGGTTGGTTGGTAGCTAATCCTTCATCATATCTTCTTATTTACATATTATCTAATTGACCACCTGCGTGCTCAAACAAGTTGGATAACTAGATTATCTATGCTCTGGCATGATCCGATGTTGATTTGCAGGTATTTTTCTACACAGGAGTGAATGAAGTTTGAGTGTGGCATCCATCATGTTTCAATTATGAGCTACAGATTCGCCCTGTCCTGTGAAAACAATGCATTAAAAAAAAGTTTAAGCATTGAAACCCTACCTTCACACATTAGAAACTTACTGTGTAGTCCCGGGTCGAGGTGTGCTCCCTCTCCCTCTCTCTTTCTCTCTCGGTGCAAGAATAAATACAAGTCAGGCTGTTTGTGCGGCAGTTGTCATTTAGTGCTCATTCATTAAAGCCGGCTGAACCAATGATCAGCGAAATTAAAAAAATGAGCCGTCAATGACCCAGAACACGTTGCTCCGTGCCCCTCTTCTCTCTCCCCCAACCTTACAGGCAGAGCTTAGCTAACATCCTCACAAACACACAAAGGGGGCAGACATCCCATAATAATCCCCCCCTCCCACACTCACACAGGACTCTGCATAGTTACCTCGCAACGGACAGACCATAATACTCAGCCTGCCCCCACCCCCCTCCACCACGCGCGCGCACGCACGTACGCACGTACACTGCCACTACTACTAGACATGCATGCACCAGGCTCATTGCATGCACACTCCTTCCCCTTTCCACGAGCAGTCCCAGCCCCCTTAGCAACCCCGTTGTCATGGTGACACCTCCCCTCCCCTGAGCTCCTCGACAGACCATAATACTCCAGCAGTGGCAGCATACATCCCATAATATACAACTCCTAAAAAGACAAGAAAAGGAAAAAAAACAGTCACATGGTCTCCAGGGGAGCTCAAGTCCACTGGTGACAGACCATAATACTCACTGAGCATCCACCTGAGAGTGAGCGTGACTATGCCAAGAAGTCAAAGGAGCCTCCACTTTTGTTGTGATCCAAAAGCAGGTACGCCTACAGCAGTGCGTGCAGGTCAAACAGGCCTGCTGAGTGTGGTGGTGTCACAGAGCTGGATGTGTGTCAAACACTGATGATGCGTACAACGTGGCTCAGCACCCCTGATGCACAACCAGGCCTCCTGTCACCGTTTCGTTATCACAGACAGACTGCATTACATCGGAGTGGTTTGCAAAGAAGATTATATGTATGATCAAGTTATTCGAGTCAGGTCAACAGGTGTGTAAGTCCACAAGAGTAATGGCAGGTGCACATTATAGCATACCAATAGATCTGCTTTAGTGGCATGCAGGTCAAAGTGAGTAAACTGATTCATAAAAAACAGAAAATGTTGCTTTCAAGTTTACTTTGTAGTGCAAGTAAATAAAATTTGAGTAACACCTCATTAGAGACTCATCAAATCGGTAGACATGAATGTGAAAGTTAGGGTGGTAAATGGTATGAGTTTGTCAAGATGTGACATTCAGGGCACACCACATCAATTACAGATGGCAATTATACTGCAGGACTACAAAAAAAAGTGTCAAATCATTTAACTAAAACATCTATTACAGGTTTCCTCCGGCTGCTCTTTTCTCCGCTTAGTTCCAGTGCTGCGGCACATTGTAGCTTTGTAGAAATCTTTAAAAACAATAAATAAAAGTGGTCGCGAAATAATCATTTTGGCTCAGCAGGGTCTGTTTTGCTCGTGGCAATTTCAAAGTAAAAGCATTTGAATGAGCAAGAGGAGCGCAGAGGGAGCACTTGAAGGCCACATGTGAGCTTAATTATTCTGTATACA
Organism: Centropristis striata; assembly: GCF_030273125.1. Taxonomy (NCBI): domain Eukaryota; kingdom Metazoa; phylum Chordata; class Actinopteri; order Perciformes; family Serranidae; genus Centropristis; species Centropristis striata. The sequence continues at coordinate 10,175,019 of NC_081524.1, read as the reverse complement.
GATTCAGATACACTGTGAGAAAGGCACACTCATCTTACCCTCCCTGATTTGCACTTTTTTATCCATCACATGCTGTTCTTACAATTCTTTCAAGTGCAACATATGCCATCAGGTGTGCAAGTCCACACGAATTACAGCAGGTGTACATCAAACCACTCGAGAAGGTCAAAGATGAGTCAACTGATTCATAAAACACACAAAATGTTGCCTTCAAGTTCAGTTTGTAGTGCAGTAAATACAATTTAAGTTGCAGCACACCAGAGACGTAAATATGACTGTGAAAATTAGGTTGTTAAATGGTAATACAATTGCCAAGATGGGACATTCAAAGCACATGACAGATGGATTTGTTTTACTGTATAAGAAGTGTCAAATAAATTAATTTTAACAGCCATTACATTCCCCACCAGCTGCACTGTTCTCCATGTGCTTCTGATGCTGCTTCTTACTTTGTGAAATCTTTAAAACAACTGCTACATGATCATTTTGGCTCAACTGTTTTATTCATGTGGCTATTTCAAAGTAAAAGCACTTGAATGTGCAACAAGTTCCAAATAATAATGCAGAATGAGCACTTGAAGGCCACATGTGTTCAATCATTCTGTATACAGACTTACTGATACACTCTTGAGAGGCATCTTAACATCTCTGAATTGCACTCCTTTATCTTGTGTTTGTCACATCTGTCTCATTGACCAAGAAGATTGTGATCCGACTGTCCAGGATCGGGTCCTTCAAGAGAAATACAGGCCAAAAGGGTGATAGTAGGTGTAGGCCATGCATGTATTTTAAGCTGAGGTTAAGTGTTGCAGGTCAAAAGCAAGTATTTTTTGTCTACAGTGCTGAAATTAATTCATAAAAACACACATTTCTGCCTTCAGGTTCTGTTTGGAATACAGTAAATAAGACATGAGCTGCTGCACATCTCAGACCCATCCAAGCAATAATTGGAATATACACAGACATGGAAAAAATGATTAGACCACCCTTGTTTTCTTCAATTCCTTGTTTATTCTAATGCCTGGTACAACTAAAGGTACATTGGACAAATATGATGATAGCAAAAAAAATAGCTCATAAGAATTTTTAAGAGCTAATATCTAGCCATTTTCCATGTTTTTCTTGAAAATGTTTTTGGTTATTATCAAGAAAACCATGGAAAATGTCTAGATATCAGCTCTTAAATTCAACTCTTATGAGCTATTTTTGTTGTTATCATTATATTTGCCCACACAAATGTACCTTTAGTTGTACCAGGCATTAAAATTAAAAATAACAAAAGAATGAAGAAAACAAGGGTGGTCTAAAAAAATTTCCATGACTGTACATCTATAAATATGTAAATGACTGTATAAAAAAAGGGTTTTCATTGATACCAGAATTACCACTTAAGGGTCTGAGCACGCTCCACACATAGATGGCTAAAATAACACACACTGTGCAAAATATAAAGCCAAATAGATTCACTAAAACATGCAGCTGCACATTTCGCCACTTGGTTCTGATGTTGCAGCACACTGTGGCTCTGTGCAGCTTGATTTATAAAATACAAAGAAATAAAAGTTGCAGCTAAACGATGATTTAGGCTTTATAAAGTTTGCTTTGTCCTTACAAGTATATTAAAGTGGAAGCCCTCGATTGCTCAACAGGTCTTATTTTAAATGTTTGAACTCAAATGAGAGCTCAGAAGGAGCACTTGAAGGCCACACAAGAATCAACCCTTGCTGCACACAGACTTAATGATACGCAGTGAGAGGCATTCAGTCATTTATACCTCTTTGAAATGCACTTCTTAATCAAACTGAACCTGATTTAGAGATGTGTTATAATGTCACAGTATATGCACCATGTTCCGCTGGCTGCTATCAGACATAAATCTTACAAAAAAGATCAGTTAATCAGGAATTAACCTCTTAAGTTTTCAGCCTTAAATTGTAGTTTAGGTAGTTAAATTATCTGTTTAACATGTACGGTATGTTTCATTCAATCTTGTTCCAGCTCTTTATTAAAGCTCCTTGATGTTTACACTGGGGGGAAATAAATAGCACCACCGTTGTTTCAATTAGATGTCATGTGCATCGTTTAATAACATTCAGCCTGATATATTTGGTATGTGAAGAATTTTTGGGATCTCTACTATAATTTGAAATAAAGTTCAGTTTGCTTGAATGTTTGGCTGCTTGTCAAGAGATTTGTAAACGACTTTCTGACCCGCTGGCAGGCTGCTGCTTGGTAAAACGTTTTGAAAGTTACAGTTTACATCTTAACATTGAGACCAACAGACTGCATTTTAATTAGGTTTTCTACATTTTAAATGGGTATCTCTTCTAGTTTTTAAAGACACATATGAGCTTTTATTCCAGATGTCAATATACAGTCATAGGAAAAATGATTAGATCATTGTTTTCTTCAAATTCTTCATTTTGATAACTGGTACAACTAAAGGTACATTTGTTTGGACAAATATAATGATAAACAACACAATTAGCTCATGAGAATTTAATTTAAGAGCTGATATCTAGACATTTTCCATGGTTTTCTTGATAATGAATTTGGTTGTTTTTATCATTATATTTGTCCAAACCAGTGTACCTTTAGTTGTACCAGGCATTAAATGAACAAGAAAGCAAGGAGAAGTTCACAGTTACAACAACATTATTCATTTTTTTCACTTTTACCAGCTAATACCTATTGTATTGTAGCTCTGTGCTTTTCTCCTTGAAGGCCAGAAATGCATTCATGCACCCTGAGAACAATATTTCATGAACTGCATTCATCTTTGTGTATTCTGGTTCTTAGCAGCAAATCTTTCTGTTGTATCAGAGATGATATTTTCTGCATGTCGGGTTCAGTAGATATAGTAAGAAACCAGGGCATGAACCATCAAATTGTGAGCCCGGAGGCCTTCCACGGCTTCCTCCATTACTGGTCACACTGCAATATTCCCCGTTGTATGGTACATGCAGATCGCATAGCAACAAAGGCCTATGTCTGGCCGTTGTCTGTTACTATCGCTTGAATGCCCCTTACACACACGCATGTATGCGCGTGCACACGGACTCACGTGCAGCGCCGTCACCATCACCTCCTCCTACTCCCTCTATCCCATATGTACTGCCATCTTTCTACCTCAACCCCCCCTCCGCCCACCCCCACCCAACACTACCATCATCCCATAATATTCATGGGTCGTCCATTCCCTCTGCCCCCTCCCCCCCATGTGCACACAGCTCACCGCCCACTCTGCCACCCCCACTTCCCTGCCTGACAACACCACCGCCTGCCATCCCATAATATTCATGCACACGCTCCACACACATTCATACACAGCAGTGCGTTCTGCTCTTTGTTGGCAGAGATGCCTGAGCAGTGTGAGCGTGCTGAGGCAGGTCGCCCTCAAGTGCGGAGAAGTAACAAAGCAAATGAAAGGTGGTGGGTCACATTTCTATCATAATGACCTTGGGCGGCGATGTGGTCATGAGGTCCAGAGTCACCCTGAGGCGTCATCCTAGAAAGAGGCCCATCATCCATCCTGTGGTAAGCATCAGTGGACAAGGATCGGTTTAGAGTTGCCCCACCTCACAGCAGAGTCTCTCAAAGTCTGCTGCTGCCTCCCACTAGAACAGAGGGAATACAAGTCATCTCTATGTATGTCATGCTGAAGCTTTAACAAGCATCTCTTTAGGCTCTGCAACCTGGCTACAGTCAATCAGTGCAGGACCAGTTCAGCATGATAAAATGTCCACAAAATGGGGGAAAGATAAAGATAAAAAAAAAGAGGGCAAGTTATTTACGAGAGAGGGGTGAAGGGATGAGCATAACAGAGGCGCCGGACATGACAGTGGCCAGCTCATCACCATGGCGTTGCTGTGGGAGACAGCGGAAGACGTCACTTGGAGAAACAGGGGACACAAAGGAGGAATACGACACGAGGAGGACAAGAAAAGGAGGGAAGGGGGCCTACAAGAAACCTGTCTTTGCAGATATAGACAGAGGAAAACGTGTGTGTGTGTGTGTGTGTGTGTGTGTGTGTGTGTGTGTGTGTGGTGACCATTTACTCAAGCACTGGGTGTCAGAGGGTTCAGGTGAAAGTGCCACCGACTCCTGGACTGGGACTGTGAGTGGACTGACTCATCTGATTCAACAATAGATTTGTATTTATTGGCCTCTGGGATTAAAAATAAGATGTATCCAATGTTCAATTTATTCATCCATTAAATAAAGAAAATTATAGTGCTCCCATTCTAATCAGCCAACACTGATAACAAAAGATCGGCTACCAAATAATTACCCATAAAATAAAACCATAGATTCAAATTAAAGCACCAGCAAAGCCATGGTGTAACCACAAGTTGGACAAAATTGAGTTCAGAGAATCTAAAAAAGATCATAAATCATAATGGCATACACGTGCAATTTTTGAAAGTGAGACATGTAAAACCAATCTGCAGTTACTGCAATCTGGGGAGGCTAAAATGAAGGTTTTACAATTTATCAGTTCCACAGTTTGACTAGGTAGACTTCAAAACTAGTATAAAAAATGCTTTAAAAATTGGATTTAAATTAGAATAAGATTAGAGTTTAGATCATTCTTACAAACTTTTGGTTGTGTTGTGAAAAAACAAAACAAGAAATAATACTCTTTTACAACGCCTACAGGTAAAAGAAATGTTTGTTTTTTTTCAAATATTGTGAAGTTTCAGCTTTGTGTTTCTAGTTATATAGGCTACTATTCTTAGAAGTGAAAGATATTCTCTGTAATGTTACGTCACTGGCTAAACAGAGAGACAAAAGGAGGGAAAACTACCAAATAAACTGTAAAAGAAAGCGCACTTGAGTTGAATAATCACTTTGTGCAAATGATTTGCAGTAAATAAAGATTAATCATGCGCCACAGTCTATACTGTACATTATGCTGTGTTCCTCAGTGCATCAATGAATAAGACATTATTTGGAGTTGTTCATGTTTTGCTCTCAACTATTAAATAAATCCACACATATCATTTTTTTCCCTAAAATGTGTAACAACCTGCTTTGTTATTTTTTACTGCTTTTTCCTAACCCCAGTGTAACACCCATCCGCTCTCTCCTTATGCCCTCCTTTCCCTCCTACCTCGTGATTTATTTGCCTCAGTTCCAATATTTGTCGGCAGTGTGTTTTCTTCCCCTTGTCTAAATGTCACCCCTTCTTCTAAGACAATATAGGGAGTGGGAGAGAGGGAGAACGAGAGGGCAAATGTGGGGGAGATAGAGGAAGGGGAGGTTAGAGTGGGGTGGGGGGGAGACTCGTAAAATGAGCAACAAAGTTTGGGAAAATTAAACATTAGGTAAGACACTTTTCACATGCATATACACGTATGTGGAAACAGAAATGCTGTGTCATAGTTTATGATGTGGGGATTTCTTGCGGGACTTTTCTGGGATCAATATCCCTGCTGAGTATTTCCACAGAGGAAACAAAAGGCTTCAGTTTGTCTTCTCATAAAATGTTTCTCAGCAGCAAATGCACTGCAGCAAACACATTAACATGCACGGGTGGAAAACATATAAAAATGAGGAAAAGAAGCAATGCACACGTCTATTTGTGATTATCATTCAAAGGGACATAATCTCCAGTGCGAGCTCAGATTTGAGGTCTCATGCCAAACAAACACAAAAGAACACATACTTACACTCTTAATACTTACGTGGTACAACTATTATGCTTCCCTCCTCCCCTCCCTCGGCATCAATCCACACCCTGGAGCACGCCTGTCCTCTCTCTCCCACCCTCATTCTCTACCTCCTTTATAACCCATCACTCCCATCTCACTGCTCTCACTCATTCTGGCTGTTTCGACCTGGAATGGACACATTTGTTTTCTGGGGACGAAACTGAGCACTTGCTGACACAATGTTTTTCTAAAAATTGAACATACTAGCACTTTTGGATTTTAAACTTTGTTTTTTTGTTGTTGGTGGTGGTAGTTTCCACTGGTATGTTCAATTAAATTGGACATGTGGACTTATTTTTGTGTCTCAAGGATGAGGTTTGCTGGCAGTTTGTAAAACATTCCTGTGAGCATGCTTTCGCTGTCGCTGACAGCACAAGTGAAGAAACTGATGAGCAACTTTACTGTTTGAAACTGGGATTAAATTTCAATTTGATCAACACAATATTGAAAGGATAACTGGATTTCGCAGGACTATGAACTGGTAAGAAACTTTTACTTTTGTAGATCAAACTGCAGTTTTAAGGCTGCAGCAGCATGATCACACAGGTTAAAACTTAAATATTAGTCATGAAATTGTTTTTTTTTTAAGTTTCAACTCTGATCAACTATATTGCTTTGTCTCTGATCTGTGAACTTGTCATTTCAACAGATATGTGGGGATCTTCCCCAGACTTTGGACCAGAAACATAAACCAACAACACAACCAGCAGAGACAGATCACTTTGACTGTGGAGACGGGCAGCGTGCTGTCCAAAGACCCAGCCTGACGCACGGAGAGGGACAGACAGACAGACAGTCTGATGCCAACTGTCTCCACTGTCAATCTCACGGCACCACTCCTCCTCCTGTTGCTATGGGCAACCCACCCCACCATGGCAACCAACTGGCTGTAAGTCTAGCGTGCGAGGGGAGGAAGAGAAAGAGGGAGTTTGTTTGTCATGCTATAACTTTTAAAAGATGGTGACATGTCTCTAAATCTCTTTCAGTCGCTCCCCTCTCTTTCTTTGTCTCACTCCTGGTGACCTTTTCTCTTTTCTTTCACTGTGTCTTCTCTGTCTTCTCTGCCTGTTCTTCCCCTTGTTTCCATCCTCTCTAAAACTCTGCCCGGTCGTTACCTCTTCATCCTTTTTGTACCCTCTTTTCTCTTTTTCATGCGCTCTTCCTCTTTCACTCCCTCCCCTTTTCTTCATTATACATCTTCTCTTTTTGCCCCCCCTCCTCTTGTCCAATAACCTGCTCTGAGTCCGTTTACCTTTGTGTCCCAGCTCCCTGGCGAGGCTGCCTCGCTCCAGGCCCGTGTCTGGTGCTGCTCCATGTGCGCGGCTGAGGGGGCTGACCCCGGGGCAGGTGGGGGTGTGCAGGGCGCGAGGGGAGGTCATGGAGTCCGTACGCAAGGCAGCAGAGATGGTCATAGAAGAGGTACGCAAGTCTCAGGGTTGACCTGCAGGCAAAACACCTCAATACACCAACAGGATCCATTTCCAAAGTCAAATTTAAACACTTTTCAAGCATTCTGCAAGGTGCATTTTCACGCTTTTCCAGCATCTTGCAGCTGTGGTTAATTACATATTTGTGTACTGATTATTTCACTTCATCACATTTAATTAGATGTTATTGTGCTATAAACAATGGAACATTATGTTTCATGAGAGCATTCTACAGCAAAGAAAGTTTGCAAATGTGTCACTTGTTTGAAAGGATACATGGCATCCTACAGTCATTGAAAAAATGATTAGACCATCCTTGTTTTCTTCAATTTCTTGTTCATTAATGCCTGGTACAACTAAAGGTCAATTTGTTTAGACAAATATAATGATAACAACAAAATAGCTCATAAGAGTTTAATTTAAGCGCTGATATCTAGCCATTTTCAATGGTTTTCTTGATAATAATTTTGGTTATTATCAAGAAAACCATAGAAAATGGCTAGATATCAGAACAAGAAAATGAAGAAAACAAGGGTGGTCTAATCATTTTTTCCAGACTGTATATAACCTAATTTAAAGCACTTTCTTCAAAATCCAAACAATTTTCTAACCTTTAAAACACCAGATTAAAAAGCATATATATTCAAGGATTTCAGCACTTGCAAGAACTCTGTACTAATGTAATAATGCAATCATCAGAGCCTCCTATCTCACTGCTATATGTTTGCCACTAACTCAGTGCCAGCACCAGTTCAGAAACCGCCGCTGGAACTGCACCACCACCCCACGTGGGATCAATGTATTCGGCAGAGTCATGAACCAAGGTATCCTAATATTGGAAACGTGTCATGCTGGTAAACTCAAACGCTGCTCACATGAATCATTTCAGCATCATTTGCTCTCTTTTGGTTGCAGGGACTCGTGAGGCGGCCTTCGTGCATGCTTTGTCCTCAGCAGCCGTGGCAGTGGCTGTGACCCGAGCCTGCACCCGCGGCGAGCTGGAGAGGTGTGGCTGTGACAGGAAGGTCAGGGGGGTCAGCCCCGAGGGTGAGCTTGGATTCTATTGCATGAAAATGTGACGGGTAAATCCGCACTGAGTCACAAAAAACCTGCTGCTTACTCTGCTTTCTGTGCTTCGTAACTTTCAAGCATGGAGCACTAATGTCTGCATCGCAGGCAGTGATGGGAGTATTTTCCCATCAGTTGTCCAAGTGCTGCAACATTACTGATTAGATTGTGGCCATAAGTGCAACACGTACAGCAGAGTAGCAGCTGCTTCTCTGTGATCCAGCCAATTTTTTTTAGCTTTAGTTTAGTTTAGTTTTACACTGCACAAAAGGGGTGTCTAAAAACAGGATAAAAACACTGCATCTGAGGGAAATGATCTTGCTGCATGGACAGATAATTTTACTTGACAAGATGTCTTGAATTAAGATTCTTAAATCTAGAAATAAGCATGTTGAACAATTAAAATAAGAAATTAACTCTTTAAACAAGATAAATTATCTAACACTTCTAAATCTAGGTTGTTTTTTATCTCGGTAAGAACCAAATAATTTGCTGTGTAGTTTTTTATTTTGCATAATAATAAGACAAAAAAGAAAAGGATAAAAAAACAACAAAAGGAAGGTGCAAGGTAGCGGCAAGAAACCCAAAAGGGCTTATACAGGCCTCTACCTATATTATGTTTATATTACCTATATAAAAGTTAAACTAAAAACAAATAACTATGAAATAGAAAAAAATGAGCAAAATTATAATGTTAAAAAGTAAAATAAAAGTGTAGAAATGTATGTGTGTGTGTGTGTGTGTGTGTGTGTGTGTGTGTGTGTGTACCATTTAGTGACCTGAGCAATCAGAGCAGCCACTAAACTGCTCTTGTATGTGTTAAGAGGAAAACTGTATTGAACTATTAAATTGATTATTCCAGTATTGTACCTCTGTATTTTAAGGAAAATTGACCAAGGGTGGTACGACAGTGAGGCGGGTGAAATCTTGTCAATTGCCTAGTATTGTACTTATGTTGACATGGAATTATTCACTGAAAGCTTTAGGAATGGAATTTGGACGATACATGTACTTAAAGATAAAAATGCGTATTTGTTAGCTTTAAATTAGAATGTGCAGTCGTTTCAAGGTTGCAGTAACCTTCAGTGCCGTTTCTGTTCAACCACAGGCTTCCAGTGGTCAGGGTGCAGTGATAACCTGTCCTATGGCGTGGCTTTCTCCCAAACGTTTGTGGATGAACCAGAGCGAGCCAAGGGGCTGTCAGCAGGGCGACCACTCATGAACCTTCATAACAACGAGGCCGGCCGAAAGGTTGGTTGTTGCAACAATTTCTTTGTCATCTCTGAGATTCAATTTGCTCTGCTCTCTATTCACCGTTCTCTCATCCTCAGGCCATCCTTCACAACATGCAGGTGGAGTGTAAGTGTCATGGCGTCTCCGGCTCCTGTGAGTTGAGGACCTGCTGGAAGGTCATGCCTCCTTTCAGGCGCGTCGGCGTGGTGCTCAAGGAACGCTTTGATGGAGCCACAGAGGTATCAGAATACATGAAGCAGTCAGATACTTTATCAATGTTAAAGCTCCCCTTCTGTACTGCCCTACAAAGCCTAACTGCTTTAACTTAGCAAATGGAAAAACTGAAAAAAATGTGTGGGTTATATGTAGATAAGTGATATAACACTTATTTCTACATGTATTGATGTAATTTTTATGCTCAAAAATCATGAAGATTTATTTGACCTTTGACCCCAAAAACGGAGTTACTGCATTGCTGTAAAAGGTTCTAATAGTAATGCAAAAACAGAGTGGAGTAAGTAAGTTTCAGCTTTTATATTTTGTTTTCAGTGAATAAACATTTTCAATTTAAATTTGGTAACAGTGTATTTGAAAGTGTTTAACAACTCTATTCAAAGATGTGCATATTTTAGACTTAATGTTACGAAGAAACATTATTTTTTTAGTCTAAATATATTATCTCACTTTTTAGCTTAATCACTATCCAGATAATAGTTTCCCTTTGAAATAAACTTATAATTTACATTATTTCTATGTTTAAATTAGTTTATCCAAAGCAGATCGTGGTAAGTGCAATTACTGCTTGGTTTTGAGTTGGATTTTGTGGTTTTTATATAATTATTTCTCTGAAATAAAGCAAAATTGAAATCTAAAACTTTGTCACAAGCTAATACAGACATAAAGGGGTTCATTTTTAGTTATAACTCAGTTTCGACCAAAAATGTAGTTACTGCAGTTAGGCTTTGTAGGGCAGTATATCTCTGTCAACATTACAACAGTCGAGGTGTGAATCCCCAGAGGCCCCACGATACAATTTTATCCTGATACTTGAGTCACGATTCGATATTATTGCGATATTATTGCTATTTTAAGCATTTTGCGATATGGTGAGTATTGCGATACAAATATATTGCGATTTAACTGTTTAACTGCATTGTGTGTCCACAAAATTGAATTAAATCAAGAAATGTTTTGTCAAATAAGAGAAAATTCTCAGTCTATTCATCTCACTTCAGTCTTTTTATTCCTCCACAATAAGAGTCAAACCCACAGACTGACCAACAAAGTATTCAGTCAAACTGAACTGAACTGATATCAAACATGTATGGATGCCAACAACTGCAGCATTTTCTCAAACTTTCCTCAACTTTAAGCTTCACTGCTCTGAATTCTTTTAGATCTCCAGTATCTACATTATATTCCTAAAAGTGAGTCCGTTACGGCCTCCGGAAAAAAACCCCAGAAAATATCAATACTTGGCGGCCATGAATCGATATATTGCCACGCAAAAGATCGCGATACCATGCTGTATCGATTTTTTGCCTTCACCTCTAGTCAACATAATCCTCCTCTTAGGTTCGCCTGACTCGTATAGGATCCAGGACAGCCCTGCTCCCCCGTGACCCCCAGGTCAAACCCCCTGCTGCCAGAGACCTTGTGTACCTTGCGCCCTCCCCAGATTTCTGCCATCTCGACCCTGACAATGGGATCCCTGGGACAGCTGGTCGGAGATGTAACGGTAAGACACTCTCACAGGAAAACAATCAAGATTGTCCAATTTATCCATGAAAAAAAAAAGAAAAAATATGCCACTCTCTTCTAAAAACCCACCAGGAACCTCTCGGCTGGCACCAGATGGCTGTGAGCTGGTGTGCTGTGGGCCGGGGTACAGAGCGGGCCGGGCTGAGGTGGTGCAGCGCTGCTCCTGCAAGTTCTCCTGGTGCTGCTCCGTCCGCTGCCAGCAGTGCAAGAACACAGTCACCATTCACACCTGCAGAGTCTAAGAGGGCCCCAACAAGACCGAACCAGCCGAGCAGAGAGAAAAACAGCAAGACAGACCCTCCTGGACACAAGACGGGATAAGGACAACATAGACAAACAAACCTAATTCACACTTTTAGCACCAAATCTTAAATTCTGGTCCTAACTTTACTCATTTTTGACTGAAGCAGTGCAGCCAGAGTTAAGTTTGAGGATTCTGTTGTAAAAGCAGCAAAGTTAGAGCACACTTAAAAAGAAAAGAAAAATGACAAAGCATCAACAGTAACTTAGGTAAAAACTAGGCCTGTCACGAAAACACATTTTTAGCATGATACATTTTCCCAGAAACTATTACGATAAACAATAGTATCGTATAGATGTTGTTTTAGTTTCATAACGATATTAGAGGATAATAAGTACATCCTTTTCCACATATATACATTTATAAACCAAGAATATTAAACATTGGAACTGAAATTTGGAAAAGAAATATTAAACTATCCTAGATAAATAAAACATAAACAACCACAACAAATAAAATAGACTTCCAGGCTCTTAACAACACATTGCAATGAGATTATCACTATGTATTATATTATTTTATTATTAAAATAACATAAACAGCTGGAATGGCTGCTTGGGAAATATGTTTTTTTGGGGGGCAATTCATACTGCCTGTCAAACATTTGCAGCATTACTTTAAACACAACAGAAAAAAAGCACAAAAAGTCAATATATTGAGTCCAGAAAAAAACTATTGTGTCCATTTTTATAAATCGAACGATAAGTCGATATAGTAATTATCGTGACAGGCCTAGTAAAAACAAAATTCACTTTGAGACGGACATGTGGGCAGACAGACATGCAACTACACATGAACAGAAACTCAACAGTTAATCTCACATTGAACTGACAAAGCTTTTAAAGCTGAACTTAACCACAACTAACAGGGAAACATTGCAGCACTATTCTTATTTTATGCAAACTATTTGTTTTGTGTCATAGACTAGCAGGTCTTTCAACATTTACTGTATTTATGTCTTCTTCTCTGTTCTGGTTTATTTATTTGTATATCTGAGTCTTTGCTTCACTTCAGCGACATCTTAAAATAGCAAAAATAACTTTTACTGACATCCGTGTCTGTCTTGTGTTTTGCCACTCACCTTCATGTGAAACTCTTGTATGTTCCTGCAAAAGCAGTGCTTTTAGGTCTGTTCAAGAAATCTAATAAATACTGTAGTACTGTATCCAAAACACCTTTAAATGTTTTTCTTGAGTTTGTTATTGATCAGATGTTTCTAAGACACTTTTAATTGCAAACTGAAGTTAACATAGCTGTACACAACTCTCACAGCATTAATATACAGACATGTAAAAATTATTGTTCATTTTAATGCCTGGAAAAACTAAAGGTTCATTTGTTTGGACAAATAAAATGATAACAACAAAAATAGCTCATAAGAGTCTAATTGAAGAGCTGATATCTAGACATTTTCCATAGTTTTCTTGATAATAACCAAAATTATTATCAAGAAAATCATGGATAATTGCTAGATATCAGCTCTTAAAATAAACTCTTGAGATATGTTTTGTTGATTATTACATTTGTCCAATCAAATGTACCTTTAGTTTTTACCAGGCATTAAAATTAACTTGAAATTGAAGAAAACAATGGTCTGATAATTTTTTTACATGACTGTAACAGTCAACAACTATTTATTATGTAAAGATATAGTGGAGTAATGGAGTCCTGACCAGAGAATGACATCACACTCTGTGTTTTAATCAGAGCTTTTCTGTTCGTTGTTGACAACAAACTGTGAGTCCCTGTGTGTCCCACTCTGCTCTGCTCTCATACATTGGGTATCACTGAAAATGCCCCCTTGGGTTACACTGTTAGGTCTGTCCCCACTGTTAATGTTTTTAAGACTTTTTGTAGTGGCATTAGCAATGTTGAGAGCTATGTTCAGGCAATAGATATGATCAGAATGCTGTGTAAAGCCACTTTAAAAGGTACCCTGTACCCTGAGTTTTTGACCACTTGAGGCACTACGGAGCATTGTTTGATAATTTCCCCTCAACCAGTGGTGGAAAAAAGTATTCAGATCCTTTACTAAAGTAAAAGTAGTAATACCACACTGCGAAATTACTCCACTACAAGTAAAAGTCTTGCATTCAAAACTTACTTCAGTAAAAGTACAAAAGTCTCAGCATCATAATGTACTTAAAGTATCTAAAGTAAAAGTACTCGTCATGCAGAATGGACCCACTCAGATTGTTATACAGTCAAGGAAAAAAATATTACACACCCCTTGTTTTCTTCAATGTATTGTTCATTTTAATTTCTGGTAGAACTAAAGGTACATTTGTTTGGACAAATATAATGATAACAACAAAAATAGCTCATAAGAGTTTAATTTAAGAGTTGATATCTAGCCATTTTCCATGATTTCTTGATAATGATTTTGGTTATTATCAAGAAAACCATCGAAAATGGCTAGATATCAGCTCTTAAATTAAACATAACATTATATTTATCCAAACAAATGTACCTTCAGTTGTACTAGGCACTAAAATGAACAAGATATTGAAGAAAAAGGGTGGTCTAATAATTATTTCCATGACTGTATATATTCAAAATATTGGTATTGATGCATTTATGTAAGCAGCACTTTACTTCAGTAAAGATTTCACTTCTTAATTTACTATTATGAGGTTAAATTACAAAAAAACAAAGTCTAATCACTTTAAATGTATCATGTTTTTATGTTAAATCTTTACCTGGAAAGTAACTAAAGCTGGCAGCTAAATGTAGTGGAGTAAAAAGTACAATATTTGCCTCAAAATGTAGTTGAGTAGAAGTATAAAGTTACAGAAAATGGAAATACTCAAGTAAAGTACCTCATAATTGTGCTTGTACAGTACTTGAGTAAATGTAGTTAGTTACATTCCACCACTGCATCTAACCCAGTGTGCATGTGGAACATTCTCTGCAACCTACGGTATGTTCACTTGTTACACCCTTCTCTCCACAAAGACATTATTGTGCTTTGTTGGAGAGCCATAATTCCAGCCTCATTTGCACTTGATGTGGTAAAAACACACACAAAAGGATGCACATGTAAGTCAGGTGACGTGATACGCATTCCTGCTGACTGCAGAGTGAGTAATGCATGCAAGCCCTATAAACACAGATTGACTGTCAATGGAGTGACAGACCAAAAGCACCACAATGCTTCAGCAGAAGGCAGGAAAGAAGAAAGGAGTCGCTACATGATGTAAACAATGTTCAAAGAGTGACCTTGCTCTAAGAAGGAAATTACAGGTGCATCTCAATAAATTAAAATATCATGGAAAAGTTTATTTATGCCAGTTATTCAATTAAAAAAGTGGAAATGCCACATTATATAGATCCATTACACACAGAATGAAACATTTCATGTCTTAATTTATTTAATTTCTTCTAATTATAATGATTATGGCTTACATTTAATGAAGACCTAAAATTCCAACATGGTCTCACAGGAATCCGTGAAATAGCCACGGATTCGTTTAACTCAAAATCCGTGGAATAGCCACGGAATCACTCAAATTTCCGTGAAACTGACACGGATTTCGCTACAATGCAAGTTAATGACAGTCATATCCTGTGGCTATTCCAACATACAAAGTGATTATGTACATTCCACTGAGTGAATATTTTGAAAATAAAACATATATTTCTTGCTATAAATGTGATCAAAATCCATTTTTATGCAGAAACTAAGTCACAATATTGATTTTTTTCACTAAAAATGAGAGAACTGTCCGCCATGTTTTTTGTTCTGACCGCCGGGACCTTGAAAGTCACGTGACTTGGAACAAACCAATTGGAAAAAATATCCATGGAATAGCCACGGGATATGACTGTCATTAACTTGCATTGAAGCGAATCCGTGGCTATTTCACGGATTCCTGTGAGACTAGGTTCTAAAATTCAGTGTCTCAAAAAAATACCAATTTTAAAAAATATGTATAATATGGAAATGTTGGCCTCTGAAAAGTATATACATCTATATGCACTCAATACTTGGTTGGGACTATTTGACTTGAACTACTGGAAATGGACTTTTCCATCATATTCTAATTTATTGAGATGCACCTGTATTTTAACATTTTTGTTTGAGGTTAAACAAGACACAACACCTTTACTGGTAGACTAGAGTTATCCCTCTTGTGATTTACATGCATGCAGCATTCCCCCCTTAAACAAACAAAACAATGGCTACTTTCCACATCATTAAACCATTTTATTAAAAATATCCTGCGATTACAAACACCCAGAAATTTACTAGCAAAGGTTATTGTCTCAATCTCAAGACTGAGATCTATTAAAAATATTACAACTTAATTTGTTATATTATCAATCGCTCAAAGTTGGTAGTCTAGCAATAAAAAAAAAAAATCTTGATAAAATAAAAACTCAAGTTTCAAAATGAATAACTGCTAAAAAAAAATTCCCAAAACAGTCACAGAATTAATACAATATACATAAAAGAAGAATAAAATAGAAATTCAGAATTCAACTGATGAAGGGAAATTGGCGAAAATGCACTTTTATGCTCCTCAGAAGTCTCTGAGAATTGGAATAAAGTAACCATTACAGACATTTATCTTTGTTTGGAGTGACAATAAATCTCTTGTGCTTTCATTTTTCAATCCAAAAGGGTCAAAAAAAGAAAGCAAATAGAGTACCACTTAAGACAACATTAAGTTCCCCCTTTAAATGTACTGACTAAAGTTCACTAAAAAAAACTTAATGTTGTCAGTGTTTCCCGATTTAGATTTCCCTACACTGGGTTTAAAACCCTTCAATAGGCCTCAATAAGTAAAACACAGGTCAAAGGCAACTATATAAAAGAATCTTTCTTTAAAAAAAAAAAAAAAAATTTAAAAAAAAGGAGCAATAGTGACAGGCAGGGGGGGGCCCGCCCCACCTGAATATTTGGAGAGAGAACACTGCGGTTTTGGAAAGCTTTCAGAAAAGGAGATAGGTGAAACTTATTGCATTTACTGAATGCCGAAGTTTTGCTCCCTCAGCCTCTTTCAAAGTTTATTTTGAAGGCACAATCAGTGTACACGTGTTTTCGAATAAGTCTCAATGGCGTTGTACCTCCCTTCCCCTTTTGTTTTGTCCTTTTTTTTCATAATGGCCATTGATCTTTCTGATGTTTTGATTCACCCCACCTATTTCTTACACCGTTACATCTCGCTGCCATTGGTCGTCTATAGCAGGACGCACTTTCTCTTGGTTTTGGTCTCAGGAGGCTCCAGGGCCGCCAGGATGGCCTCGTCGAACACATTCTTAAGACCTCGCTGGTTGGAAAAGAACAGAAACGAGGCAGAGAGCGAAAATTAGACGACCGGCTGTTATTATTGCTGGATTACTGCCTAAATATCAGGTTGCTTTAGCCAGGTTTCTGTCCAAATGTATTGCAAATTTTAACCCAATTTCACGAAAATCTGCAAAACAAAATGCTAATGAATGCTTGTTGACACCATCCGACATCATCATGCAAATATTGGGAGTCGGTTCATTGAGAAAAGCAGCAGATGGGGCCAATCCTACAGTCAGAATACATTATTCCATTGCAGAAGAAGAGGGCACAACAACATTATATAAATAAAAGAATAATAGTCAAACCAAAATGGTGAAAAAACAATGCACAAAACTCGAGTGAAATATGACATTTCTGATTGTTTCACCTGAGCCATGAGGAGTTTTTAATCTGCAGCTACAGTCATGTAAAAAAAATATTAGACCACCCTTTTTCTTCAACTTCTTGTTCATTTTAATGCCTGGTACAACTAAAGGTACATTTGTTTGGACAAATATAATGATAACAACAAAAATAGCTCATAAGAGTTTAATTTAAGAGCTGATATCTAGACATTTCCCATGGTTTTCTTGATATTAACCAAAATCATTATCAATAAAACCATGGAAAATGTCTAGATATCAGCGCTTAAATTAAACTCTTATGATCTATTTTTGTTATCATTATATTTGTCCAAACAAATGTACCTTTAGTTGTGCCAGGCATTAAAATGAACAATAAACTGAAGAAAACAGGGGTGGTCTCATCATTTTTTCCATGACTGTATTTTTCGTCTCTTCAGCGGAGCAGAAACTTGGAAACAGTGGATGTTGAAGTAACAAGCTTCATGGACGTCATCATTTATCTAAAATCTTTGCTGCATTTTGATTTTATTGTACAACGCTCTTTTTTTTTTTTTTTTTTTTTTACCTCAGCCTCATTTTTCCCCCTAATTTTCTACATCTCCACACTATTTTCTTTTTTTTAATTATTATTATCTTTTTTATTGATTCCACATATCAATATTCCATCGACATTTTACATGTGCTGTACAATTTTCCAACAGTAGTAGAATATTCCCATACTTCTCCACCATGGAGCAGAGACATAGTTTGACACAAATTATCAAGTAAATTTACAGTAGAATAAATGTGAATCTCCACACTATTTTCTATACACAAAACAGTTGGATGGAAACGCTCCTAATGTGATGAAAATGCTTTACCTGTGTCAGAGCAGAGCACTCCACATATTTGACAGCCCTCAGGTCACGCGACAGCTTCTCTCCGCTCTCGGAATATAGGGGGCGCTGTTTGTTCTTCGCCAGCTTATCGATCGTGTTGCTGTCTTCCCTCAAGTCCACCTGTGTGCCCACTAACAGGAAGGGTGTGCGTGGGCAGTGGTGAGAAATCTCAGGAACCCACTGTGGAAACAAAGACATAAAGATTAGACATTTTGCCAATTTCAGACAGTTTCAGCTGCAAAGAACACGTAAAACAGTGGAAAAGGGCCTGCTCCCTATGTAGATATAGAGGGCTGATTCTAAGCATAATTAAACACATTGGACCTTAAATATTTGAGAACTTTGTATTGTTTTGGTATCCATATTTCATTAGAGTATTGTATCTACTCGAGTATCATAACAATAAACTTAACCCTCAGTCCTTAGGCCACATACAGGAGGCAATAACAAACTTTTTTCTTTTACCCATTGATTTTTGGGATTTATTTTTGTTTTTTTATGTTTGGTCTTGTCTCAGGTAAAAGAACATTTTTAAGAACACTTAAAAAAAATATGCCAAAATATGAAAAAAACAATCACATTCACATTCCAACGCAAAGAAAATTTGTAAATTTGAGGAACATAAAAACATACATGAATATAAAAAATCAAATGTATATATTATTTGATTTATATAATAGATTATTATATGTTTTAGCTGAGTGTTTAATTTTCCTGTAACAGCACTACTAGTGCTCTGAAAAAGCATGTTAGATTTGTTTAACTTTAACTTTGTTTAAGTTTAACTTCTTTAATCAGCCACTTTCTAAAAGCTGATTATCTTTGGGTTTTGAACTGTTAGTTGGACGAAACATTTGAGGATGTCACTTTAGTGAACAAGGAAATTGTGATGGGTATTTTTCACTATTTTCTGCATTTTATATACCCAATGATCAATCATTAGCCGAGAAAATAATTTGTTGATTATCAATGATGAAAAATAACCTTTACCCTTCACGTCTGTCAAATTAATTCCAGCACTTGATAAACAAACAACAGCAATCGAGGTCATATTCTCCCCTAATTAGTGAAAAAAGGAAAAGATTTTAAAACTGACCTTCTCTTTGACGTTTTCAAACGATGAGGGGGAGACGACTGAGAAACATACAAGGAACACATCTGTCTGTGGGTAGCTGAGAGGACGCAGCCTATCATAATCCTCCTGACCTGTGAACGACAATCATGAGAGAAACAGGGACGTTTTTTTACTTGTTGTCTAAGTGACAGAAATAACAAATGAAAAAACAGATATTTTCTGCAGCATTCATGTTACCTGCAGTGTCAAATAGTCCGAGTGTGTAGGGCTCTCCTCCAATCATCACCGTCACTGCATAATTGTCAAAAACCTTTGAACACACACGCAAAAACACAAATATTGTGACAAAAATAAAATGCAATGTGTCATTACGAGTACTTTTCCACATGACTCGGCCTTTATTAAATCTTCTTACCGTAGGCACATATTCTGAGGGAAACTTGTTGGTTGTGTAGGAGATCAGTAAGCAGGTCTTTCCTACTGCACCGTCTCCAACCACTACACATTTTATAGTCTGCATCTACAGAGATAAAGACAAAATGAGAAAACATGACAAGAGTGTCGGCCAATAAAGTACAGTGAATCAGACAGAAAGAGTACAGCCTGACACTGATGGAGGAAGTTACCACTCATTTACATCAACAGGCAAAAAAAAGTCAAGTGACACATCAAAAAAAAGAGCTAGATATTACAGTTTTAAACAAATTTGCATGGAGCAGTGGTGGAAAGTACATTGGTGCTGTACTTCAATTTTGAGGAACTTGTACTTGACGGCTGATTTTAATCTGACTTTATACTTCTTCTCCACGACATTAAGGAAATATAGACTATAGCAATGTAAAGAAAAGTGTCCCAAGTATTATCTGTCTTCAAAAGGGGTCTTAGGCTGAACTACACCAGTTAGCCATCAATACATATATTAATACATAGAGACAGAGCTTGGTTCATTTGTAAGAACATACAGTTTATCTGCTTAAGTTGTGCAATTTGATTAATAGAGTTCAAGGCCTCTCTTTTGTCAAGGAAAGCTTAAAAAAATATATAAAAAAAATAGAATGTACAAATAAGCCTACTACATTTACACAGTTTTGTGTTATTTGTGGTACAATAACAGTGGAAGAAATAATAAAAATCTTTGGATCAGTTGTGCTATGTTTGTTACCAGTGGCAAAGAAGTAGATATTTTACTTTTAAAAAACACCAACAAAAGAAGAATTGTAGTATTGCTCACAACAATGTTAAACTACTTTTCCTACAAGTTCAGTCCTGCACTCAAAATTGTACTTGCATCAAAATTAAATATCAAAAGTTTAGACATTATGTAGAACGGCCCAGGTCAGAATGATAAATGTCATGTTACTGGATAATAACTAGTGAGTTAGTGAGTAGTGTAGTTATTTTAGCGACTTTTTATTAAAGCTGCATCAATAAGTCAATCTATTTTGATATGTGTTTAATTGTTTTTAATTTTGCATGCAAAAAAATGGTGTTTAAGACCATATTAAAACAGAATATATTTGGGAATGAAAAAACAACACATTTACAGGTGCCTTGGACGAAACGACTAATCAATTAATTTAGAAAATACAATAGATACATTTAAACATAAAATAATTAAAACAATTGTTAGTTGCAGCCCTACTTTATATATTCCCTAATCCAAAACATTGCATCATAATTTCTTGTTGACAGTGGCCCCTGCTGTGGCCCTTGTGTCAAATAATAAAATGATCAATTTATAAGGATGAACGACGGAACAATTCTTAGCTATTTTTTGTTCAAACAATATCTCATTATACACAAAAGGAACCCAGAATGTGTACATTGTATAATAGTTTAATTGTGCAATTAAAGCATGTGTATATAAAGTTATGGAAAAATATTAGACCCTTGTTTTTTTTCAGTTTCTTGTTCATTTTAATGCCTGGTACAACTAAAGGTAAAAATGTTTGGACAAATATAATGATAACAACAAAAATAGCTCATAAGAGTTTAATATAGGAGCTGATATCTAGACATTTTCCGTCTTTTTCTTGATAATAACCAAAATCATTATCAAGAACACCATGGAAAATGTCTAGATATCAGCTCCTAATTAAAACTCTTATGCTATTTTTGTTGTTATCATTATATTTGTCCAAACAAATGTACCTTTAGTTGTACCAGGCATTAAAATGAACAAGAAAGCAAGGAGAAAACAAGGGTGGTCTAATATTTTTTTCCATGACTGTATGTATGTATGTATGTATGTATATATATATATATATATATATATATATATATATATATATATATAGATCACTCACTGTACTGCACTTTCAAAATAAAAATAAAATAATTGTGCACAAAAATGAAAAATGTCATTTTGTCTTACAAAAATAATTGTTATTGTTGGTGAGTCTCATTGTTTCAATCAATGTATTTGCATCTTTCAAATATACTATAGAGACTTTTAAATAAGCTAAAATAAAGGTTTTGAATGCTTAAATATCATCTTTGCCGTTTATAATGTGCTTGTCTGATTAAACTCTGGCCCCTCCTTGGCCCCCACAGTAAAACTGGTCTAGAACCACCACTGCCTATTGATTTACATTTTGTATTAAAAGACCTGAATCTGCCAAATGACTGGTAACTAAGGCTGTCAAACAAATGTAGTGGAATAAAAAGTACACTATTTCTCTCTTTGTGTAGTAGAGTACACGTATACAGTAACAGAAAATGGAAACACTCTGGTACCTCATAATAGTACCTAAGTATTGTACTTGTACTTAGTTACATTCCTCCACTACTTGTTACTGCATGGGCGTGCAAAAGCTTATTGATGACAATGAATCATTTCCGCATAGGCTACATACCAAAGAGGTAAAGAGCGAAAAAAAAATGACGGCCTATAAGCTCAATGTAATTTAGAAGCGGATACTGCCCAACACTTCCGCTAAATTAGTAGCTCTTTGGATAAACTAGGACTGGAAACTGCTAGAGAGTCTAAGCAAACACTTGAAATGTATCAACATCAAAGACGAACAGTTAAAGCTGAGCCTGATTTAAGTTTTAAAGTGATTTTGTTAGCCCAGATTGATGAAAGTGAAAACGTTTCAGTGTCTGTCACTTGTCAAACTGTTGCCTATGTTAGCCTACTCACTAAAGTGGGAACAACTTAATATATAACGACAAGAAAACGAAGAAAATAAGAGCACAGACAGCGGTTATAACTGACTTCATTAACCAGATTGATGTTAGCCAACACTAAATTAATCTCGGAAACTTTAACACTTCGCGAATTTATAAAACAAATAACAAGGGTTTAGAAACTCTAAAGTGTTAAGGACACTCTGCTACATGTGTCCCACAGTAAAAGTTACTATAAATAGTTATTTTAGACAGTTTTTGTAACTCTACTCACCGTTTTTCTTCGGACAGGTTAGGCGTTGGTTACATCCGGGTTTGAGGGTCGAATTACTTTGAGCGCAGGCGCAGAGCAGACGAGCACCAGCCATAGCGGTAGAACAGAAACACCGCCGCCTGGTGGACAGAAGGGAGCACAGCAGGACATCTATCTATCTATCTATCTATCTATCTATCTATCTATCTATCTATCTATCTATCTATCTATCTATCTATCTATCTATCTATCTATCTATCTATCTATCTGTCTGTCTGTCTGTCTGTCTGTCTGTCTGTCTATCTATCTATCTATCTATCTATCTATCTATCTATCTATCTATCTGTCTGTCTATCTATCTATCTATCTATCTATCTATCTATCTATCTATCAAAAAGTCAAACTACTCATTATGCATAAATACTGGCCACTAGTATAGATCCCTTTTACATAAGCATGGGCAAATTATCACACAACAGACACACAAAAGGCCCCAGCACAAAACACACAGACTTTAAGATGGTTATTATCATCGTTTAGCTCTTACGTCTACATCTGTATTATTTGGTATTTATTGTATTTACAGAGTATCCTTTGTCAAGGGCTACTGAAAACTAGAGTAAAAGTCCCTGTATGTGTCAACATACTCACCTGGTTAATACAGTTGGTTCTGATTATGTTGAGCCTTAATTGCACATACAGTACAGCACATAACTCTACCAATAAAAACATGAAGTTGCCCCTTTTCTACTGACCTAAGTTCACTAAAAGGCTTAAGGTTAAAAGTGTTTCCCCATTTCATTTTTATTTCCCTACATTGGGTATAAAGCCTCCAGTGGGCCAAAATAAGTAAATCATAGAGGTGGTCAAAGGACACCATATAAAAGAATCTTTCTTTCAAAAAAAAGCCCCATCTCAATATTTATAGAGAGAACACTGCGATTTCTAAAAGCTTTCTGAAGAGGAGATAGGTGACACACACTTAAAAAAAAGAGAATTTTCTGTCTCAGTCAAGAGAATATAGAAATTCAATTAAAAATAATATAGAAAAGATACTGTAAAAGTTTGTAAATATGTATAATATGAATATTATAAGATAATAATAATAATTATTAGAATTAGTGAGGTCACATGCAAAAACTTTTGTATTGCACTTAATTTGTATGAATAAAACTCTCTCAATATAAGTTATATGATAGCAACATTTAGGGTTGGGCGATATGGACCAAAAGTCATATGCCGATATATTTAGGGTGAATATCAATATATGATATATATCCCCAAATTTTATCGCTAAGTGATAGCAAATGTTCAGTCAAAGTCAAAGCCAAATATGTCATGTCACACGTAGTTTTATTGAAACCGTTTATTTCAATGAACGTAAATAATGAATAACAACAGGAGTACCACTGAAAAACGAAAAATCAAAGCTCCATATGTGCATAAGTTTAAATACATTTAAATAAAAAAATTCTTAACTTAAAATAGCCTATGAAATAAAATAGGCCAATCTTTTTCTATAAAAAAAAAATGAACATTACAAAATAACTAAATATGACAAACCCTAGTAAGGGCAGAATTTATATATAAAGAAAGGGGGGGGGGGGGGGGGGTAACTATATCGATATATGCGATATGGTCTAATTCCATATCACATTTAAAAATATATCAATATATTTTTTTATATCGATATATCGCCCAGCAGTGGCGGTTAGACCAGTTTTACTGTGGGGGCCAAGGAGGGACCAGAGTTTAATCAGAGGGGCACATCCAAAAATGGCAAAGATCATATCTAAGCATTCAAAACCTTTATTTTAGCTTATTTAAAAGTCTAATTTAAGTATATTTGGAAGATACAAACACATTGATTGAAACAATGAGACTTACCAACAATAAAAATTATTTTTGTATGACATTTCTCATTTTTGTGCACTATATATATATATATATATATATATATACTGTATATATATGTGTGTGTGTGTGTCTGTGTGTGTGTGTGTATGTGTGTGAGTGTGTGTGTGTATATATATATATATATATATATATATATACACACACAAGCTTTATTGCACAAATAAACTATTATACAATGTGCACGGGGTGGCTGTGGCTCAGTTGGTAGAGTGGTTGCCCACCAATCGGAGGGTTGGTGGTTCAATCCTTGACCATGGCAGCCTACATGTCGAAGTATCCTTGAGCAAGATACTGAACCCCAAATTGCTCCTGATGCTGCGTTCATCGGTGAGAATGAATTCCCAATGGTGGCAGGTGGCACCGTTTTAGGGTAACCTCTGCCGCCAGTATGAATGTGTGTGTGTGTGAATGAGCAAAGTCTGTGGTGTAAAGCGCTTTGAGTGGTTGCAAAGCAACTAGAGAAGCGCTATATAAGTGCAGGTCCATTTACATTCTGGGTTCCTTTTGTGTACAATGAGAATAGATGTTCATCGGTATAAATCAATCATTTTATTACTAATTTGACACAGGGCTTCTTCACAGGGGCAGGGGCCCCTGTAGGCCCCTGTGTAGAACCGCCACTGTCGCCCAGCTCTAGCAACATTTCATATTCTAAATCAGGACATTGTGTGAAAACATTGTAAAGCCTCAGGGGAAATACTTTATTTTGAAAAATGCAGAGACCGGAAGTCGGTGCGGTTAGCTTCGATGCTAACTTGATAACAGTGTTGCTTCTCTTTGTCAGAGGACCGACTTCCGTTTTCATGTTTGGTCCAGGTTTCTGGAATTTACTGTCTAGTGAGATTCTGAGCCATCTCTCGCTTAAACGAACAGCCGTTGCGATCTAGTGTTTTCGAGACGGAGCTGATAAAAGCTCATCCATTTCAGCCTGTCCAGAGTTTGAGTCCGTCATTCTAGTTCATCCTTGAAAAACACGACTGTTTACCTAGCTAGCTGGCTAGCATCAGCCAGCTGAGTTAAATCTCCTAGCATGTTTCGGTTCTTGAATGACGTTGATGACGACCCCTACATGATGTAAGTATCAACATTAATTACATTTTGTTTGGACGCTGTTGCGACTAGGCTTTTTGCAAGAGGTGTAAAATGTACATAATGGCACGCTAAGTGATTTTTCCCACTGTGCCTTAAGCAGGTACCTAACGTTACCCCAGCCAGCTGTGGGGGCCTACAGTGGTCCACCATGTTGGATAGACAATAACAAAAAAAGCTGTCAGAGCTCAGCAACACTTGGATAACCAATCTGTGGCTTAAATTGCCAGTTAGCTCTATCCCGTTATTTCCCAATTAACTTTGAGATTGAGCCTTGGCTAATTACATGCTGTGACAATTGATTTAATAGTCCAGATAGCGGGACATCTTTACATAACGCTACGTGAGGGCTATTCCTCTACATTTCACAAATGCATTGAAGCTGAAAAGTGCTGACCACCCTGCTCTTTGCCAAATACACGTACATTCACTGGTATTCACAAGACACTGACTGTAAATCTGGATCATTTTTGTGGACTTGCTGCACCAACACACACACGCTTTATCATTAGTTGTTGTTTTATATCGTCACCCTGTTAAAATAATCGCCTAACTTTTAAACTTTTAATTTTCAAGTTTTGCAGGAAACACAAAGAACTTCACCAAAAGTGTAACATATGACATTTATTTATAATTTCACTCAAAAAGGATGTAACAAAGGATGGCTATTGGCATAGTAATAACACTGTGTGTACATTATGTAACTTAGAGAAATAAATGACTATGCAGGCAATTTTTTTAACATGCCTCAGTCACACAAGCCTGTCAGAAACATGACATGACAAGCATCATGATCATTACTGTTACTTCAAAGTGTCATTAATGCTCATGATACTTGTCATGTCATGTTTCTGACAGGCTTGTGTGACTCTCAACACCTTCAAAATAAAGTGTTACCATGTCTTGCTTAAGTCACAAAGGCATGTTCAAAAAATGCCACAAAAAGTCACATTTTATTTTGACTTAGGCATAATAAATCCACTTAAGTCACACACTTGACATAGGCCATTATCTTAAAGGGGTAAAATCACATGATCTGATCAACTGAGGATGTTGGCGATTTTACCATAGGTGGTAAAAACCCAATTTTGACAAAAAATGACTTAGGCGATTATTTTAACAGTGTGACGAAATGCATTGAAGCTGAAAAGTGCTGACCTACCCTGATCTTTGCTAAATACATGTACATTCACTGGTATTCACCAGAAACTGACTGTAAATCTGGATCCTTTTTGCAGATTTGCTGCACCAGCACACACCCGCTTTATCATTACTTGTTCTTATATATATGTATATATATATATATATATATATATATATATAAGTGTGTGTGTGTGTGTGTGTGTGTGTGTGTGTGTGTGTGTGTGTGTGTGTTTCCAGTGAATATCAGAGAAAAAATCAACAAAATAAAACATCAAGCGTTTTCCCTTAGGTTTGTGGAAGACTTAGGTGTGTGTAGTTGGTGGAGAAAATGTATGTTTTTCAATTAAGATATGGAATATCACAATATTTTTGGGCCATTACTATTATCATATCTGTGTACAAACATTTGGAAAAGCTTGGGCATATAATAAAAACACAACACCAAAAGAAGCTTAAAGAAAAAAACTTGCTAAAGTAGTGAAATGTACACCATTAATTATATCTCGGAAAAGTAATTTTACTTTGTTTTGCTGCTCTCTTAATTGTTACATTAAAAATATGAAACTTAAAACTATAAAAATGTAAAACAGTGGTTTGTTGCAGTCTTATACTGGGCTAATTAGATCGCTGGGAACTCAAACTGGGTTCTCAGCAGGAGGAGGTTCAGACAAAAATTTTTACAAGTGACATGTCGGCTTAAATCTTGTTTGACAAACTCCAAATGTGAGTTTATAACCCTGATTTTATAGTTACACTTTTTCCAATAACTTACTTCGAGGAATATAACCATGTTTGCTTTACAAATCCGATTTTCCCTTTTCACAAAATATATTCTCAATCTAAAAAATAGTCATACAAGATCTTTGAAAAAAAGAAAATACAAACTATAAAATGATGATTAAAATGTATAAATATTTGGTAAAACAATAAATAAACAAGTTTACAATTCAGACATGGCAATTTTCAGGACTGTTATCTGTAATCTGTCGCATCCTATTCTGAAACTTGACTTTCCTCCTGTATTTTTTCAGCTCCCACTCACATCACAGTATGTGAGTCTAATCCCCATGCAACACACAGTCAATTCACACTAAATCATTAGAAGTCAGGAAGTTTTAATGTAATCTGTGATTTCTTCCAGGGATCCATTTGCGGCTCACCGGCAGCAGATGCGGCTCATGTTCGGACCGTTCGGCATGGATCCCTTTGCTATCGCTCCCCAGATTCAACCACCCCGTGCACCACGCAGACAGGTAACGGACTCACTGCATTCATGTGTTTCATGTGTTTCGTGCATTTGATATCCACATTAGTTCATTTATTATGTTAAGGTTTTTGATCTTAAGATGTACATTTCCTTCTAGGCTGGTCCACTGGCCCCGTTCGGCATGATGGGAATGGTGAGTAGCTGCTTCTATGACCTCCTTCCAAACCTGAAAAAATACAGTTTATGTGTAATATTACAGATTACACGCATACTGAATGTGTTAGTGAGTAAAGTGAGTAACTGTGTAAAGTGGCCTCCAGGCATTCTGGTTTATGATTACATGAACCAGGGTTAGGATTTAAACTATGTTCCAGCCCCAAGCTACCTTGGTTAAGGACGGCATAAATATTTGTACAATGGAAAAACTGCATGTTCTCTTAAGGTGAACCAAGACAAATGTACCAAAACTGATGCTTCTTAATAAATAGAAGATCATAGAAAGTTTATTTATGTCAGTAATTCAATTCAAAAAGTGGAATTTTTAAGACATTTCATGTCTTAATTTATTTAATTTCTTCTAATTATAATTATTGTGGCTTACATTTAATAAAGAGCTAAAATTCAGTGTCTCAAAAAATGTTAATATTACAAAAAACTATTTAAAAAAGTATGTTTGAAATGGAAATATTGGCCTTTGAAAAATGTGTCCATCTATATGCACTCAATACTTTGTTCGGGCTATTTGTCTTGAACTAATGGAAATGGACTTTTCCATCATATTCTAATTTATTGAGATGCACCTGTATATAGCCATGGTGGATTGACTATCAGACCCCAAATAATTGAATTTTACCAGTTCTTCCAGTTATGCCGTTGTGTTATAGAAGCTCTGTTTGATACCTGTAAAATATGGCTGATATTTTCATCTGAAAATCTTTTTTTATGTCTGTTTTGCCCCCAACCTGCATCCTCTTTTAAATATATATTTTAATAGTGAGAAATGTCAGGCAAAACAAGTCAACAATATACGATGTAACAAGTTTATTTCTTTTCTTTTTTCTTTTTATTTGTGATCCAACTGGTCAAAGTCTAAAGGAAAAGTAAAGTTAAATATTCCCTTGGAAATTAAGAACGGCTGTCTTGGTGATGGATCCACTGGAAATACATTTGAACCTTGATCTTTTTTTACTTTACTATAAGCACTTGATTTTGTTATGACATAAAATGGTGTGAAGTAAAATTGTGTAACTGTCTGTAAATCCTCTGGCTGCCAATAGAAAAACAAAATGCACACAAAAGGAGGGTTTGGTGTGATGAAGATTAGGTTTTTTAAAGTGGGCCGGGTGTACTAGAGTTTATATATACATGAGCATCTCAATAAATTATAATATCATGGAAAAGTCAATTTCCAATAGTTCAAGTCAAAGCCCCAACCAAGTATTGAGTGCATATAGATGGACATGCATACATATTTTTTTTAGAGGCCAACATTTCCATATTAAACATACTTTTTAAAATTGGTCTTGTAATATTATAATATTCAAAAGATGTTGAGACACTGAATTTTAGGTCTTCATTAAATGTAAGCCATAATCATTCTAATTAGAATAAATTAAATAAATTAAGACATGAAATGTTTCATTCAGTGTGTAATGAATCTGTATAATGTGTTATTTCCACTTTTTGAATGGAATTACTGACATAAATTAATTTTTCTACGATATTCTAATTTATTGAGATGCACCTGTATGCACTCTAGGGCCAAAAGTAAATGGGCAAGATGGTGAGAAAAACGACTAAGTTGTAATCTATGGACAAAAGACAAAAAAAAACATGACGGACTCTAACTCTGAAACATGATCACAGGAACTGTTTCTATGCCACAACAGAAAAAAAACATATTTCATGCATCTTCTTCTTCTGAAAATAAGGTTGCGTGGCTCAAAGGATGAACTGACAATAAATGACGTTGCTTCAGATGTGTACACCTCTGTTTATACTTTCATCATATTCAAATTTCTTTCTCAATCTTCTGTCTAAACTATCCTTCAATTTATTTTTGCAGGGTGGAGGCTTCATGGATATGTTTGGCATGATGGGAGAAATGATGGGAAATGTGGTGAGTAATCCTGTCAACCAATTTCAAATAAACAGAAAGTAATTAATGTCATGAGTGAAACCATATCAGTAATCCATCTAACCTTCTATTGTTTTCCATTTCTTTCTTCTTGTAGGAAAGAATGACCGGTTCACCAAACTGTCAGACGTTTTCCTCTTCGACAGTGATCTCCTACTCCTCTTCAGACGCAGGGCCTCCTGAAGTTTATCAGCAGACCAGTAGTACGAGAACAGGCCCTGGAGGGGTGAGAATAACTTGTTAAAGAAGACGTAGCAAGTGCTGATTAGTGCCAAATAAGAAGATCTGATTACCTTCTTCAAACCTGACTGGACATGTGGCCTTCATGCTTAGTTAGTCCTGGCATGACTGTGGCGTTCTGGCCTCATTAACAAATGGAATCAGCAGAAATTGTAGTGACAATAAATAGATCATGTACAGTGAAAACATCATAGTTGTCATACAAACATTTCAGTCCGAGTTCATTCAGAGTGCAAAGCTGTTTGAGTCAACTCACTTTCTACCTCAGATCCGTGAGACGCGGCAGTCGATGAGGGACAGTGAGAGCGGCCTCGAGCGTCTCGCCATCGGCCACCACATCGGGGAGCGTGGACATATAATGGAGCGTTCACGAAATCGCCGCACCGGAGACCGCGAGGAACGACAAGACTTCATTAACCTTGATGAGAGTGAGTCATTGAAAGGAAGATAATAATTGTTTAGGATGGGGGGATCCATTATTCTGCTCAACGTTGATTATCACTGTGAATATAATAAACTATCCGGCTGAACGAGAAACAAAGCTTACAGAGTAGGGGTGCACCGATTTTTAATTATATTTTAATAATTATGTTTTAATTTATTTTAATTAATAATTTTAATTTAATTACTATTTAAATATTCGAAAATCGATGCCCTCCCTAGTTGTCTGTATGTTGTACAGAATAAAAAACACTTTATGGTTGCAGTTCTTTTGTTAGTTTGTCCTGTAAATTGTTGCTATTTATTTTAAGTTCAATATTTTATTAACTACCTCAGACATTGTGATTTCCTTTATTTGTTAAAGAAAAATACTGCTGTGTTATTATTTTTCAATATAATAAGATTCAAACATTGAAGGTGTATGCTGTGAGTTATAAAAAAAATCTGTATCGGCCAAAATCGGAATCGGCAGGTCAGGCTTTTTAAAAATCGGTGATCGGCCAGAAAATTGCAGTTGGTGCACCCCTATTACAGAGACTTTGATCGTGCTGCAGTGACGTGAGATGATTTGCCCTCTCTCTTCCTGACAGCTGATGCCGACGCATTTGATGAGGAGTGGAGGAGGGAGGCAGGCAGGTATGTCCCCCCGACTGCCCGGGCGCTCGAATACGGCCGCGATCGACGGGGAGGAGGCCAGCAGCTGGCCCTCACTGCCCCTCCCACCTCAACGACCCCACCAGGCCATCGGCACGAGTCCCCCAGACACCGTCAGCCCCAAACCCGTCAACGTTACGACTGGTGAGAGGTAAGAGGCACTGCTTTGATTCTCAGGTTTCACTTGTAGCCGTACATTTGCATGCCTCATGTCTGCCAGTTTAGCTAGTAACATGTTTGGGTATATACAGTCATTGAAAAAATGTTTAGACCTTGTTTTCTTCAATTTCTTGTTCATTTTAATGCTTGTTTGTTTAGACAAATATAATGATAACAACAAAAAAAGCTCATACGTGTTCAATTTAAGAGCTGATATCTAGCCATTTTCCATGGTTTTCTTGAAAATGATTTTGGTGATTGTCAAGAAAACCATGGAAAATGTCTAGATATCAGCCCTTACATTAAACTCTTATGATCTATTTTTGTTGTTATCATTATATTTGTCCAAACAAATGTACCTTCAGTTGTACCAGGCATTAAAATCAACAACAAATTGAAGAAAACAATGGTCTAATTTTTTTTTCCGTGACTGCATGGTTGCTGATAAATAAAAGTCAATTATTCAACCTTTATTTCAACTCTGAAAAAAGTTGTGGTATTTACAATGAAGCTATGTAAAAAGAGAAAAGAAATCGAAAAATTCTAAGCACCAAGAACAGTAATATTGACAAAAATGACTATAAAAGTGGTACAAATATTTAGAAAAACAAATAAGTTTAATAATAAAACCTTCAGGATGACAAAATTACCGCTAGATTGTAAACAGATAAAGATTACACATCCATGAGGATGTTATGCAGATACAAGGTGGCGCCAAATAGACAGGACCTGAGACAAAACAGGACAGCCGACACTTTTATATGATGTCATTCTGGTGTGCTACAGTGTGTCTAAAATTTGCAGATTAAGGCTCCTGAACACTGTACAACAGCTAATTGCATGTTACACTGGTTGAGACGGGTGAAATTAACTGTAATAAACTAAATCCCGGCCGATATGGGATTTTTGAGGCCAATGCCCATACTGAGTCCATATACTATTTCATACTTGATAGTAACCCGAATCGTTATCAAGAAAACCATGGAAAATGGCTAGATATCATCTAAATTAAACTCTTATGAGCTATTGTTGTTGTTATCATTATATTTGTCCAAACAAATGTACCTTTAGTTGTTCAAGGCATTAAAATCAACAACACATTGAAGAAAAAGGGTGGTCTAATATTTTTTTTCCATGACTGTATATCTGTTGGGCTCCATAATGGACCTCACTGAACAATATAAGGTTTGAAGCATGTCCGATTGTGTGGTGAATGTGTGGTAAATAGTAGCACTACAGTATAAATACAAGTGTAGAAATGGGTTGTAACAGCGGCCACATTGTGAGGATTTGTTCTTTATTACAAGCTGTCTTTCATCACTACACCAGTACATTGGCTCTTGCTGAAGTGTCTCTCAGTTTGGAGAGGACCATTATTTTGAATTGACAAGTTGTGTTCAAATCCTCAGTTGTTCAATGAGAGCTCCGTCTGTCTTTTCTGTCTGTAATTTGTCGTAATAAGCGCTGCAGCGTTGGCTGCCTGTCTCTGCAGGTGTCACACTTGGGCGACCAGATGGAAGGAGTTGTTGAGGGAAGATTTCCCCCGATGCTGTGAAACACGCTGAAGACGGAAGTTGATGATCGTCACAACTGCCCGTCGTAAATGTTTGATATGACTGGACTGTCTATTCATGAACAACATACACACGTACACACACACACACACACACAAAACAAAACCCCACACGCTTGATAGTTACATTTACAGTTCTCCCTCTCCACTGTTACACACACACACACCACACACCACACACCACACACACACACACACACACACACACACAACCCGAACCTGGGTATAACTACACTCACTTTATATATACTCATTCTCAAAACTTGACATGTGTTTTTGCCCACTGCACTAAAGTGCTTCAGTATACAGTACATCTGCTGTACAGTCCATTTTATGTTTGTGAAGACACTAGTGTGTCAGTGAATTGAATTGTATACTGTTAACTAATTAATCTAACTAAATAAAAGTTCATTAAACATTGTTAGATAATAACAAAATGTGTCTCTGTTGTGGTTGTGTTTGATATTGCACGGCTTTAATAATAAATTAGTGTTTTTCCTAATAACTCAATAGTGCAATTCATCAGTGTTCAGCTTCAAAGCCTATTTGAAAATGCAACTAAATCAGTGCATTTTTGATTTGCAATCAGAGTTCTTTTTTTGCTTGTTTTTAATCGTATGCAGAGTCATTTGCTCTCTGCAGCTGTAGAGTGTGCAGATATGTAATTCTGCTGCTGCAGTTCACTTCTGAACGGACAAATCAGCTGTTTGTTTCTTTCCCACTGCATGTGCATGTGTCTCTTCCCTGTGCCACCATGCCTGCAGGTCATGTGACAGCCAGATGGAGCACACAAGTGGAGCAGCCAATAGAAACCTTCTGTTTTGACAAATCACTCCCATAGCAGGCTCCCTGGCTGCATCCTTCTGTGCCCGCTGTATCTTTAATTACATCCACGACTATTTTTAAATGCACATCCTCCCTCCAGCGCGCGCTGCTCTCGTCACCTGTCTACCTGTCTTCCTGTCTCCTTTAATCCCCGTCATTGATCTC
Organism: Centropristis striata; assembly: GCF_030273125.1. Classification (NCBI taxonomy): domain Eukaryota; kingdom Metazoa; phylum Chordata; class Actinopteri; order Perciformes; family Serranidae; genus Centropristis; species Centropristis striata. Next base: position 10,140,990 of record NC_081524.1, on the reverse strand, counting down.
TAAAGTCCTCCGACAAGGCGGCTCGTTTTGTGCGTCTGTCTCTGCTTAGATGTATCCTCCTCATCGTTTCTTTGTTTGGATATTTTCTGCCTGTCATCCACATCTGAAGTATACAGATGTTTTCTTTCCATTCTTCCAGCCAGATATGACATTTCTCTGCAGGATAACAGCACTGCCTGGTTTTTGGCAGCTACCACAAATTAAATGTTCATGTAAGCAGTTTGCCGGGACAATATTTGCACACATGTCATGAGTGCTACTACAATTTGTAAGCTGATGAGCAGATGTAAGCTAAGCAAGCAGTGCCAAGCAAATGACAGGACTGGAAAGAAGTCAGGAAAACACTGTGGAATTTGCATTGAATATTAGAGCCAACTGAGAAAGGTTATAGCACAAATCTTTTCCACTGGCCTTTTATTTTCCTGCAGCTTCACTAAGAAATGCATGCATCCCCTGCTATTCTACTATATCCCTCTTTCCTCTGCCGGTTTCATTCGCTCCCCTCCCCTCTTCATCTTCCAATGACTCACACGCTCCCCCTCCCCCCCGTGTGTCATACGTTTTCACCCCTTCTCCTCCCACCTCGCCGTCCCTCCTGTCTCTCCCTCTCATTCGCCCACATCCGCTCACTTTCTCCACCAGGCTTCAAACACGCTGCAGGTAACGCTTAAAAAGATTGATCTATTTCTCCATTCCCTCCATCCTTCTAAACCTCCTCCCTCCTCCTCCTCCTCCTCCTGTGCTGTGTTTTCTCACCGTCTCATCTCTCCATTGGTCCATATTCCCAGTCACTGACTGAAACAGCGTTGAAATTGAACTGGCTTGTGGTCTGGAACAGGTTGACAGTTGACTCATAAATAGGTATGCATTATTATCTTTTGATTTATGTTCTCTTCTCTGCGTATATGTGGTCGGTGTGTGTGTGTGTGTGCGTGTGTGTTTGTGCCAGCATCTTCCCGGGGAGCATCTTTTCCACAGCTTTCCATCCCTAAGGCTGCGTCACTATCATCACATTATGGGTGCTTATTAGGAAGAAGAGAGTGTGAAGTCCTTTTAACTAATGTGAAATTGAAGCTGTTAGCTGTGATGAAATGCTTTTTTTGACGATTAATATTTCCTATTTTTATACGCATTTCTCCCCTTTTTCGATTTTCTGACTCATCCTTTAAAAAACAAACAAGATATTTGTACAATTCTGTGTCTGAGATATATGTGGAGGACAAATGGTTGAATAAAGATATTCATGTTGTTGTTTTTTTTGCCTTTTTCTTTTTTTTTTTTTTTTTACAGGATGTCTATTGTGAATATTGTTGCCAGGGAGATCCTGGACTCCAGGGGAAACCCCACTGTGGAAGTAGATCTGCATACTGGCAAAGGTTAAAAAAATAAACCTGTTAATTAAAGCATGACTCATAAAGGATACTGTATTTGTGCTGCCAGTTGTGTTTTTTTTCTGATAATGAGCTTGACAGTGTACATTGTCTGACCTAAACCTTGAAAAATCATCAAGGTTGTATTCGCACAAGCTTATCTTTACCTTTTCTCACCCCTGCTGAAACTTCTATATGTGCACCTTTCTCTCCACCCACTAACCATCTTTTCTCCTCTCCAGGTGTGTTCAGGGCTGCTGTGCCCAGCGGTGCGTCCACCGGCATCTACGAGGCTCTGGAGCTCCGAGATGGAGACAAGACGCGCTACAAGGGCAAAGGTGACCACTTGTAATGAGACGTGTCCTCGTGCGACGGCCTCTTGTCTCTGTCTGAGTCTCTGGTTTAGCTTTGAACATTTTCTTTTGTGTTTTTGTTCCATAAATGTGTACTGGCAGTATTAGTTTTCCATGGAGTTGTGTATCTCTTTCTGTCCTGCTGTCTAAGGTGTAACCAAAGCTGTAAATCACATCAATGACACCCTTGGACCGGCCCTCATCCAGTCTGTGAGTATCTGTGTAGAACTGTGTATTTTTAAAGCAACCAAACAGGCTTTTGATCACGAGTGTTTCATATAGTTATTAGCTACATTATTTTATTCACTTTTTTATTATATTTATAGAATGAAATAAATATTCATATGTATATATATTTTCTCATTTTTTTATGATTGAACTTTTATTGAGTTTTAAATTTTTTTACAAGACCAACTAAAAACCAGTTAAAGAAAGAAAAAAAAGGCAAAATTAAGATACACAATCTTATGACAATAAAACATAAAAGTAAAAACAATAAAATAAAAATAAGTACAGAAAGAAGTCCAAGACAGGTAAAATTAATTAATTAATCCATGCTCAATATGTTAAACTAGTTATTTTATTTTTAATAATTCATATAGTTATAATACTTTGTTCACTAACTTTATTGTATTTATATTGTAAAATGTTATTTTTATTTTATCTTTTATTTTTATTTATAATATTACAATATTAATTTATATGGCTGCATTATTTTATTCACTTTGTTGCATTTATGATTATTTGCCTCTATTTTCATTTGTATTTTTTCCCTTATTCTTATTATTTTTATAGCTACATATTTTTATTCACTTACATCTTTACAGACATATTTTCTATAGTTTTTTTCTATAGTTTTTCTATATTTTTTTAATATTTTTTTTCTTTCAGTATTGTAGTTACTTTTGTAGATTTAAAATCTTTTTTATCATATTTTTTTCACATTTTTTTTATTGTTTTTTCTTTTTACTGTTTTTAATCTAGTTTTTCCCCACTCTGTTTTTCTAATATAACTGTTATTATAGCCTTTTAATCTTTTATATATATATATATATATATATATATATATATATATATATATATATATATATATATATATATATATATATATATATATATATATGTATATATATATATATATATATATATATATATGTATATATGTATATATGTATATATATGTATATATGTATATATATATATATATATATGTATATATGTATGTATATATGTATATATATATATATATGTATATATGTATATATATATATATATATATATATATGTATATATATATATATATATGTATATATGTATATATGTATATATATATATATATATATATATATATATATATGTATATATATATATATATATATGTATATATATATATATATATATATATATATATATATATATGTATATATATATATATATATATATATATGTATATATGTATATATATATATATATATATATGTATATATGTATATATATATATATATATGTATATATGTATATATATATATGTATATATGTATATATATATATATATATGTATATATGTATATATATATATATATATATATGTATATGTATATATATGTATGTATATGTATTGTGTTGGGTGCATTGGTCTCAAACTGTTATTGTTATATTGTTTTTTATTTTTATTATAATCTTTTCTGCTATTTTTACAGTCTATACTTGTTCTGTGTTATTATTGGCTTTTCAGTCATCTGTGAAGTGCTTTGAACTGAACTAACCTGTATAAAAGGTGCTCTATAAATAAAATTTGAAAATGGCTCACAATATAGTCTGAAGACATGAAGATGAAGATGTCTGACATTGTGTTTTTCTTTCAGGGAATCAATGTGTTGGAGCAGGAGAAACTGGACAACATGATGATCGAAATGGACGGCACTGACAACAAATGTAAGCCTGGGCCACATCTCATGTGAGGTGATGGCATATATGTGCAATGACATGTTTCCGCACCAGTGCTCACTCACTGCGCCATGTGTCGTGTCTTTCTCCCAGCTAAGTTTGGGGCCAATGCTATTCTTGGAGTATCACTGGCCATATGCAAAGCTGGCGCAGCACAGAAAGGTGTCCCCCTGTACCGCCACATTGCTGATCTGGCAGGAAACGGAGAATTGGTTCTCCCAGTTCCTGTAAGTCCTGTATCATTTAGCTTTATTGTGAAAAAATATAATTCTTCTTTGAAAGCCCAATTACAATCTCATGTCATTATCTGTCCCTCACTCAGGCTTTTAATGTGATCAATGGGGGCTCCCATGCTGGGAACAGGCTGGCTATGCAGGAGTTCATGGTGCTTCCTGTAGGGGCGGAGTCTTTCCGTGATGCTCTGCGTGTGGGGGCGGAGCTCTATCAAACACTGAGAGGTGTCATAAAGGAGAAGTATGGTCAGGATGCCACAAATGTGGGAGATGAGGGAGGATTTGCACCTAATATACAAGAGAACAGTGAAGGTAAGCTCCACCACATGTCAGATTATTCTCCTTTTCTTTGATTTCTGTGATGTTACATCTGTCTGTTTCCCTCTGTCAGCCCTGGAGCTGATAAAGACGGCCATAGAGAAAGCAGGCTTCACAGACAAAGTGGTGATCGGGATGGATGTTGCAGCTTCAGAGTTTTTCATCGAGGGCAAGTACGACCTGGACTTTAAGTCTCCGCCCAACGCTGCCCGCAACATCAGTGGAGAGGAGCTGGCCAGCATCTATCAGGGCTTCATTAACAACTACCCAGGTGTGTGTTCTGATGTGTGTCGGATTCAGTCCTGAAATGGGTCAAAATACTTCTTACAGCTGTTATAGTTACATGGAGAACATTGGATGATTTATCATGAGCCTTTAAAGATACTATGTGGATTTTTTTTAGCAAATCCGTCTTATTAATGATACCAGAGGTTAGCAGACGTCCTTTCTAAACTAATATTATCTGGTGTTGCACACTGTTGACACTGAGCTGAAGAGAGGCATGTCACTTAGGAGGGGACATAAATATCACATTCTTTTCCATAAAAATCAGTCCACATGCTTTTATAGGCAACCAAGAAAGTCAGGGAGTCAATCAATTAACCAATCAATCAATCAATCAACCAATCAATCAATCAATCAGACTTTTTGCTATTTGTATAGCACTTTACATACAAGAGAAATGTAACACAAAGTGCTTCACATTAAAAAAAAAGGAAAAAATAAAAATAATAATACATAGAAGAAAGCAAACACCCTCCACCCATCCCCATCCCTCCACCCCAACACCCACAGCCCAACTCCAATTCTCCACCCTGACCCTCCATCCTACCCAGAGCTGGTCGTGGCAGAGGCAGTAAAGACAAATTCCTGGGGAGCCGTCCATCCAGGGGGCGCCACAAATGGGGGAAGAAAAAAAAAGTGTAACTTTCACTATTTCTTAATATGAAAACTAAGCCCACATTAATTTAACTGCATAGCATAGCATATTAAATAATAATAATAGTAGTGTTTCCCATTTGCGGCCCACCACAGCTGCATCTGCAACACTAAACTCAACAACGAGCTTCAGGTGAGTAAAGTCAGAGCTTTCCATGAGCGCAGACTGTCAAAATTGACTGCTGTATTAGGCTTTATTATTTTAGATTCTAATAAAATAGTTTTGATTAACAATGTTGCGATTCACTACAGCGCATTTAACACCGATCTTTTCCGCTTCAAAACAATGCCAGCATGATGAAATGAGCCTGTCTGCATCACATCCTCTGTGTGTGTGTGAGTCAGAGGTGATCCAAACACACTGTTGCAGTTTTTTGTGTGAGAAAATGTAAATTGGCAGTAAAATTTACTGCGGTGCAAGGGGGGCGCCACCTAAAATCTTGCCTAGGGCGCCAAATTGGTTAGACTGATCCTAGCCATCCACTTATAAACAAAGCACAAACTGAGGAAGCGCCATCTCAACGTTGAGAAGTGAGGAAACACAGGAGGAAGGTTAGAAAATAATTAGATGAAATAAATAAAAATAAAGTAAGGAAAGATATAATAAAAAACAAAAGTTAATAATAATTATAATAATAATAAAAAAATCATGATAAAATATATATATAAAAATAGACTAATAAATAATAGCAAATAAATAATATGTATGTATAAATAAATTATATGTTGAAACACTAAAATGCATGAGCAGAAAAATATTTTAAAATAGTTCAAGTAAAAGCCAAATTAAAAAGATAAGTCTTAAGTTTGCTCTTAAAAATATGAACCATCTCTGATGCCTTCAGGTCTTCAGGGAGACTGTTCCACAAACGTGGACCACAGTGAGAAAACGACGCCTCACCGTGGGTTTTCGTTCTAACTTTTGCTATTATTAAAAGGCCACTCCCAGAAAACCTGAGGGTCCTTGAGGATGCATAGGATAAAATTGAATTAGATGAATAGGCTGGACTAAAACCATTAAGAGATTTATAAACCAGTAAAAGAATCTTAAAATCGGAAGGTCTCAGTTTTTAAGTTACATTACAATCCATTTGTACATTGGCGATACAAAGCAAATAATACATGTAAAATGCTTCACATAGCACCTTTAGAATAAGGGAAATGTATCTCCACAGAGCACTGAGCCTCCAGGCACGTACAGGTCTCAGCAGTAGTTTTAACAGCTGATTGGACATCTATCAGCCTTTCACATTTCTGCAATTGCCATATTTCTTTCATCACCTTTTAGCCAGAGCAGCTAAGAGAAAAAGAGAGCTGTGTGTCTCCACAGCCCAGTCTCTCCTCCCCGACACTCGGGCCTGTTAAAGAGGTTTTAATTATGCGCTACAGTGCACATTTGGCAAGCAGGGACGTACTCTGATGTGGCTCTTTACCCTGTCAATGGTGTGCTTCCTGCTTGTGTGGGCATCTGTGTGTAATGTGAGTGCATTTTAAGACATTACTCCCATTAGAACCTTTATTGTCTGTGTCACTGGTGCTCATGTCCTCTTGACTCGCAGGTGAGTAATGGAATGAGACTTATGCAGAAAAAAAGATCTTATCCATCTTTCTTTCCTTCAGTGGTGTCTATTGAGGACCCTTTTGACCAGGACGACTGGCCCGCTTGGTCACAGTTCACAGCCTCAGTGGGCATCCAGGTACGCTTTGTTCTTTTTTTATCTAGAGCGGTTGAGATATTCTCATTTTTACGGCTGCAAAATGCTGGATTCTGCCATGTCCATAATGGAAATCAATAGCGTATTTTATTGACTTTCCTTGCCCTGAGTTTATAGCGCTGATCTTTATGTGTAAAATCAGTGGAGCTCCCCTTAACAAATTGAATGAAGTGTTTTATTTTGCAAGAGATTTACTGTTTACTTACTTACTTTTGTCTTTAGAGATTTGAGAAATTGATCTAAAGTTTCAGGAAATGTCTTTGATTTTGAGGAATTGTAATAGTATTAATGTACAGTCATGGAAAAACATATTAGACCATTGTATTTTTCAATCTCTTGTTCATTTTAATGTCTGGTACAACTAAAGGCACATTTGTTTTGACAAATATAATGATAACAACAGAAATAGCTCATAAGAGTGTAATTTAAGAGCTGATAACTAGCCATTTTCCATGGTTTTCTTGATAATAATAAAAATCATTATTAAAATTTTTTCCATGGCTGTATACTGGATTTGCGTACGTAGAACAACAACCTTACTGACCTGAGTAGACCTAATACTATCACTGTGAGTAACTAAATGCACTTCAGTGTGTAACTTGTTGCATAAATTGTGCAGGTTGTTGGAGACGATCTGACAGTCACTAACCCACGCAGGATAAAACGAGCCGTGGAGGACAAGGCCTGCAACTGCCTGCTGCTTAAAGTCAACCAGATTGGCTCTGTTACAGAGGCCATCAAGGCGTGAGTTTGTGTGTGTTTGAAGCTCAGACATAGACACATGTCTTAGCGTACATGGATCATGTTTCTATTTATTTATATTTATACTGGCCCTACCCCTCAGGTGTAAGCTGGCCCAGGAGAACGGATGGGGTGTGATGGTGAGCCACCGCTCAGGAGAAACAGAGGACACTTTTATAGCTGACCTGGTGGTTGGTCTCTGCACTGGACAGGTAACACACACACACACACACACACACACACACACACACACACACACACACACAACCATTTCCCACTGTAGCTGCTAATAGAATTGCACATTTGTATCATTACATTACATTAGTTTTCCCTTCGCCACAGTGCATTAATAAGACAATACAAAGCTAAACACTGCAGCAATATTTCACTGCAACAGCACAGTTTAGAGACAAGACAATACAAAAACATTAGGCAATAAACAGAAGTGGAATATCCACATTCAGCCAAAAATCACTTTTGTTGATTGGATCTCAAGGAAACAAACCAAAAATGTGCTGATTCCAGCTATGAAATGCCAATATTTCTAGGGCTGTACTGAATACTTCCAGTCTTTGAAGCTTTATTCATAATGCTGACATCAAATGCATCTTAATCAACATTTGGATGCATTTTTTCCCCACATCTATTCATTTAGTTTAAATCTGGCATTTTTGCACAGTTGCAGATAAAGATTTGGCTACACTAATACTGTTACTATAATTCTATTTGTAGAATTAGATTCCCATTGTGGCTGCAGAGGGTTGTTTACGACTCGTGAGCAAAAAAATATTTCCCTAATAAAATGACTAACTCTCATTATTTAAATTGAGGATTTTTTTTTAGGTTAATGGCATATTAAATATGTACACAGACATTCAAAGCTCCTTAAAAAACATCAATAGGAGCTTTAAATGTACAAAAAACAATTACATTTAGTAGAGCCTTAAATATGACAGAAGCCTGTTTCTTTATGAATACTTTTGAAGTGGTTGACATTATTTTTTGACATTTTACAGATAGAAAGCAATCAAAAAGATCACTTGATAGTGAACATAAATGAGGCTGGCAGTCCAAATACCAAGGGTTAGTAATAATGCAGCTGTACATGTAACTCTGTGTGGTCCTTTGTGTTCGTGTCTCCCTTCAGATCAAGACTGGAGCTCCCTGTCGATCAGAACGTCTGGCCAAATACAATCAGCTCATGAGGTGAGTATTAATAACCTGATTTATATTTGTATGTATAGAAGTACAAGTGCATCTCAATAAATTAGTATATCATAGAAAGTTCATTTATGCCAGTAATTCAATTCAAAAAGTGGAAATAATTATAATGATTATGGTTTACATTTAATGAAGACCTAAAATTCAGTGTCTAAACAACATTTTTATATTACAAAAGACCAATTTTAAAAAGTATGCTTAATATGGAAATATAATATTTTGTTCAATTACTTTATTGTATTTATGTTGTAGAGTTTAATTCTATTTATTTTATCTCTATTTTTATTAATAATGTTATTAATATTACTTTATATGGCTGCATTATTTTATTCACTTTGTTGCATTTATGTTTATTTTTTCTATTTTTTTTCTTTTAGTATTCTTGTTACTACTGTAGATTTAAATTTTTTATCATATTTTTTCCCCACAGTTTTTTATTATTGTTTTTTCTTTTTACTCTTTTTAATCTATTTTTTCCCCACTCTGTTTTTCTAATATTACTATTATTACAGCCCTTTAATCTTTTTTTTTTTTCATATATCTGAAAAGTATGTCCATCTATATGCACTCAATACTTGGTTGGGGCTATTTGACTTGAACTACTGGAAATGGACTTTTCCATGATATTCTAATGTATTGAGATGCACCTGTAGATATAAAAAACACCTCTCATGACACTTTTGTATTTCTCTTCTTTCCCTCTTTGTTTCACATTCATGTTTCTCTTTCACATTACTCTGCCCACTCTACATTCCCCTCTACTTTCTTCCTCACCTCTTCCTCGTCTTCCTCCTCTCAGGATTGAGGAAGAGTTGGGTGACCAGGCTCGCTTTGCTGGCCACAACTTCCGCAACCCCAGTGCCCTTTGAATGCCATTAGCCAGAAGGCACACATACATACAAAATCACGCTATATTAACCTGACTGACAGACACATAGTAATGAAATCGTGACACCTGTTTCAGCAAAGCTCTAACCACACGAAGGCACACTCAAAAGCATTAAGACTAATTTGTTTTCAAATAATTGTAATGCACTGTAGCTACAGTATATTGACCTGACGCTTCAGCAAGTGATTGACTTAATTGACTGCAGCCAGTTGCAGCACATCCTGAACAAAGCCTGGAGGGAAAAAAATCAGTGTGACACCTCTCAGCAGAAGAGCACTTTCCCTGATGCACTCGTTACTTTCTTTCTCTTTCCTGATCCCTCTCACTGTCTCCTTCTGACTCCCTGCAGAAGTGTTTTGATCTTTCGTGCTCTGTTATTCCTCCTCTCCGCCATGTTGTTTCTGATGTGAACCCTCAGCAGCTCGCTACAAAATTGTATCTGTCTCTTTGTCTGTCTATAAGGTTGGGTTATACTTAATAAATGGATACATTTTAACTCAAACCAAAGATTTCTGTGTGTTTGTTTAAAGTGGAACGCTCTGCTGTGTCATTAATGTCGTGAATATGCACTGAATAAAGCAAGGCTGAAAACCAGGAATCCACCGCTCTCTAGAAAGTAAAAAGAGTCAAGTATGTTTCACTTCTGACCATGTTAAATATTGATGTCACAGCAGGTGGCTGACATCTTTTAGAAAAAAGTTGTATAGGGGTCCTGCAGAAAAAAAGTAAAGGTCATTCCTGCTGATAGAATTCTGTGAGCATGTGAAAGATGTTAACAGTATTTCACCTCAAATCCTGCGGGAACTCAGAAGGAATCCTCTGAATTTTCTGCAGGGATTTTTCCTGTGTGATGCCAACTAAAGCAATTATTCATAGCCCCCTCTTATACTTCTGTATCTGCAGGATGACAAGCACAAAAATACGTATTATATGGTAATCAGTTCACTAATTGTTTAAGATATATCATGGGAATGTGTTACTGCCGCATTATTAGTGAGGAGCAAGCTGTTGTGCATGCCGTTTTTCATTAAATCCACAACATACATTAACGGATCAGTTATCAAACATGAAAAGAAGCTTAACCGGCATTTTACAGCAGACATGTTGACATGTTAAAGCATCAATAATAATTGCTGCATTCCATTAAGATGTTATTTATTACTGTAATTATTATTATTATTATTATTATTATTTTAATTTTATAATATTATGATAATGATGATGATGATGATGATGGTTAGTTTTCATATATAACATCAAAATCATCATTACAAACTGGTTGAGTCATATGAGAGACACCAAAAATAATACATTTTGAAAAAATATATGTATATATAAAATCTAAAAAAATATATATAAGAAATAAAAATAAAATGTGGAAATAATAAAAAATACAACAATAAATAAAGAAATATAAAGACAAATAAAATTTAAAATAAAAAAAAGAGTAAATTTATTGTCATTTTTATTTGTTATTTATTTCTGTATATATGTATTTATTTTCAAAATGTATATTTCTTTGTTTTTGCCAGAGGTGGAAGAAGTATTCATATCCTGCATTCAAAACTTAACGTAGAAGTTAAATAAAAGTGTCACCTTTTTATACCCAAATTTGAGCCGGTTCAATGGGCTTCTCTGAGAAGTCAGAAATTAATCAAGCATAGCATTCAAACACTAAAACAAAATTTTCGGTTCAGGAAAAAATTATAGTAAATAGCTGTAATTTGACATCTTAATCAAGAAATAATAATGCACTTTACTATTTATACACGGTTTTTTTAGTACAGTAGATTTGAAAATAACAATATTAACATAATAATTATTATATTTTAGCATTTAAAAATATAACAATATGATAACAATATATATATATATGTGTGTGTGTGTGTATGTATGAGAGAGAGAGAGAGAGAGAGAGAGAGAGAGAGAGAAAGAGAGAGAGTTGTTTATTTATTTCATTTTTCAAATTGTACTTATTTATTTTTAACCCTTTATTTTTCCTTATTCCGTTCTATTATGGTGAATATATTCCAACCTAAAATATCCAATGTTGATGTTTTGCATAATATATATGTATAATATAGTATGTTAACCTGTATCTCACACCTGTCCCCCAGGTAACAACACGTCAGTTGTCGCTACATTGTAACGGCACGCGGCTGCAGATTAATTATCAGCCGCTCGCGCTGATCGTTGCTCTCACCGAGCAGCAGAGGGAGCGCGAGCGGCGAGGCCTCGCTCGCGTCGTTCCCGTCGTGCTGCCGGTGATGATGATGAAGGAAGGCTGGAGCCGCGCAGGCGCACCGGGTACAGTCTCCGGTCCCGGTTTCCATGGATACCACACAATAGGAGACGGGACAGGGGGCTGCGTGAAGGGGAGAGAGGGAGAGAGAGGACGACAGCAGCGGAGCGGAGGGGAGGGAGGAAGGGGGGAGGAGGAGGTCTGCAGAGCCGCTTGACTGGACACACCGCTGCAAGCTTCCCCCAGACAGACAGACAGACACACACACACACACAGACAGACAGACAGGCAGACAGACAGGGAGCTGCTTGACAGACACATAAACAGAGGGCACGTTTTAATTGCTGATTTATTAATTGTTTAATTATTGCAAACGAGTTGGAGCTTTCTTTGTTTAAGTCGCTGTCATTGTCAGTAAAATGCACACACCATTATATGTGCATTTCCTCTCAAAGTCCACCTCTGGCGTTAAATAAAGTGCGGCCTGTAAGAACAAAGACCTATTGGACGTTTCTTCCTCTTCAGGGTTCATCGCGAGATAAAGCCGAGCAGCGAGTTATTCAGTCTGAAGCAGAGCCTCTCCATACAGTAAAGGTGACTCTGGAGGGACTAGGCAACAGAGACAGAGAGAGAGACCCTCCCTCTTGATCCCCTCCCTCTTCAGAGTTTTGGCCCTCTCTCTGCGCCTCTCTTCCTCCTTCTCCCTGCCTCACTACTCCCTCCTTCTCCTCCTCCTCCTCCTCTATCCTCCCCCTCTCTCCTCATGCAAATCACGCCCTCTCCTCTCTCCCTTTCTCTCACCCGACGTGCATCCCTCTCTGGCTCACCCCTCCGCTAAAAAATTGTGACTGTAAGACCGGAGAGGGGATATTAAAAAAAAAAGTGCAAGTCGTCTTAGAGGAAGAGGGGGAGTAGGTAGGGTGGGAGAGGGGGGGTAAAAAAAAAAAAAGAAAAAAGGGGGCGAAAGGGGGTGGGGAAGAGGCGAGGGTACGCATCAATTTGTAGTCTTCAGTTGGCACCCCTGTTTTTTCCTGCAACGAATAGAAAGAGATTTCTTCTGCATTATTGTTATTATCGGAGCCCGTTGCAATATGAGCCAGCACAAGCCTCTGTTGACAGACGCCTGGGCTCTGAGGTGTGCGTGTCAGCGTGCAACATAAAACGACAAAACAGAGGGAGAGAAAGGAAAGGGAGAGTGAGAGTGAGAGCACGCATCGCTGGATATTATAGGTAAGTAAAAGGAAAAAAAATAGATGCTGTTGTACTGTGTTTTTGGAGCTATTCCTGCTGGCCACGTTTGTGCTCTCCCTCCCATTTTTTCCTTTGTGCTTTAATTATCATACTACTGCGTTATGGCTAAATAATGTCCCGGTGAATTAATGTTAATAGAGTGCACGACGCGCACCCACATTCCTGCGAGGAAAAGGGGAAAGCAGAGCCGGTGCGAAATGCCATGATTCGCCATTCCATATCATCTTTCCCCCTTTTTTTAAGCGTCTAGAAACAGAACTGCACAGGCATCCATTCTGATTGTGAACATGTATGTGCTGCTGAGCACGACTCTCCCTGCCGTAGGTGGACCGTGTTCCGCCGTGGTATTTGGTCTGGGAGGCGGGCGGCGGAGCAGCTTTGGCCGGTCTCCTCTGCATGTGTATCAATAACATTCGCAGGAAAGAAAGAAGAAAAGAGTCGTTGCAGTGCTCGCTCTGCTCGCTGGTGATGTAAGCAGAGCAACTGCATGCTGCTGCTTTGCATCACATGCAGTGGTCAATTTGTTGATAATGCATGTGCTGTGTGCTGTGTGCTCGCGCGTGTGCGTGCAAAGGCGACTGCTGGTGTATGTTAGTGATGTGTGTTTGCGTCCTAGTTGTTTACTGACCATGGCCAAGGACCTGCCAGTGGACCACAGGCAGGCCAGTAGCTGCCACCTGTAACTGAGATGCATTATGTACACAGTTACCCACTGGGCACTGGATGTTTCCTGTGTGATCAACTTAGTCATATGTATGTTAATTAGGCTGACTGTACACACTGCATTGCCTATATGCATGTTTTTCTATTAAGTGTGAACAGTGATTGTGACAGTTAGGATTGGATAAGTCACTGCAGCATGCACTAATAATTAATGCATAACCATGTGTAGTGGAGCTGCTACAGGACTGAAACACACACAAAAATCAGTGTGTGGCTACTATTTACTTGCTGCATAGCAGAGTGTACAATAGCTCTGCTAACTGTTCGGCCAAATATATCTCTTTTTTTTCATCCAGTGGTGTGGACTATTTATATCCTCATTCAATATACATGAGCCATTTTTTCATCATAGTGGTACATGAATGAATGGATTAGACAAGGCTTTGCAAAGTAGTCCACCTATGTTGTTAGGCACACCCAGATGGACAAAGAATCTTGACATGGTGCATTTCCCTAATGGCTGACTGTATGGATAAACAACAATGTGATTCTGCCGGCCATAACCAGGTCATGTGGGTTAACCACAAGTGGCTGTGGGTTTTGGCTGTTGTGATGGAGGTGGAAGGAGGGGGGGTGTGGTCCCAATATGCTCAAGATGTTGGCTTCTGCAGGCCGCCAACCAAAATGCAGTCTACCAAAAAGCACCTTTACTGCTCCGCTCTTATTATCTGTTGTTTCACTGTTATAGCACCCAATTATAAATACCCAGACCATTGCATTCTGATAGAGCAAGTGAGTTAACCTATTGTGCTGGTGTGTTTTTTTTGCTGCTGTGGTAAAGAGTAAACTGTTTGGAGCGGAGTGAAAAGCAGTTGTGCCGATACAGTGTGAGGCATGCTGGGAATTTAAATGTTGCAACAGTGCTTTTGCAGTTTTTAAAAGTCAGACGTTTTCATAATGTCACAAATTCTTGAACTCCACACTCGGTTGCTCATCGCTGCATCCTTGCTTAATGCTCTTTCGGCCAAAACATTGAATTCTCTGTAGGATTTCCATGCAGATAAAAGACTGAATAATGCCTTCTTTGTTTATGCTTTTTTACAGGTTTTGGTAGCTCTCATGGTGTAACACACAGTCCAGTCAGTAAGCAACAGGAACCAGTTCAGTCCCTGCAATGGCTTGTGTTGTAAAATGGGCGTTTTAAAGAAGAAATAATGAAAACACGGACACACAAAGAATCGGTATGAACAAGTTCAGGAATTGTGTACCTTTTCCTTGCATGTAGCACAATTGGGAGGTTGGCTGCATCATAATTACTTCAATGTGTGATAGTATTTCAAAATAACCAGGATGACTAAGATGTAAATTATTTATTTGGTTGTAAGATTCCACTTTTATATTTGATTCTTTCCTCTGCTTACAATTCCTCCCTTTCTCTCTGTGGCCTTCTCTCTGTTTTGGCCTGTTCCTTTCATCTCCCTCCCATTTATACTCTCCACTTGTTGTCTTTTCTGCATTCCACCTTGAATTTGACAAATTTGACTTACTTTTGGCTTGTTTAACTCTCTTTTTTTACTCAAATCAAAACCTCTCATGTTTCTCTCTGTATATCTCCTGTAACTCTATATTGTACCATGCAACTATGTGATGCTTTCCCTTCCCGTTTCTATCTTCCTCCTTTGCTGGACTTTGGGTGTTTGCAGATGCCCATGCGCAGTGGGCGACGGCGGGGGGCGAGTGAGGAGAGAAGGGGCAGACGCCCGCACCCCAGCCCCACTCGCCCTGAACGCAACGATAGACAGACGGTTAGAGCACACCTCTTTTGTCTCTTGTTTTGGCCATACATTCACATGTGTGCTTGCAAGTACAGGAGTCATGAGCAATAAAGACCTGTCCCTGTGTATTGAATTTTGTGTGTGTATGCGTGTGTGTGTGCTGTCAGAGCATGAGTCATCAGTATGATTGCCACAGACATACCCTTGCAGTGTCAGTATTGTTCGATAGCCTGTTTTACAACGTAGCACTTTGAAATCTTTGATGTTTCGTGTTTGACATTGATGTTTTGTGTCTGTGTGTGTGTGCATGCATGCGTGGCTTTGTTCTAAAAACAGTCATAGGCCTATTAGGGATTCAAAAGCATCACTACAGAATTAAAAGTCTTGTGTTGTTTTAGCAAAGAGGTGCTGGTGAGGAATTGGCTGGAAATCGCTTCAGTCGCAGATCACAAGGGCATGATTCATCAGAGAGTGAGGGGGAGGAACTTGTGTCTCCTCCAAAGAGGCAGAAAGTTCAGGTTTGTGTTACATTTCATCAACCTGTTATATAAAGACTAATTATGAAGCTTTGATTCTGCTAAATCATCCAAAAGGCACTGTCTAAGCTGCTAAGAGTTAGATTCTTTGCTTCTACGATGTTACCACATTCACAAAATTAACATTTTTACCTCATCCACAATTGGTCTTTTCTCGTCAGGATTCGGCCTCTACCCCAAACCCTCCAACATCAACACACTCGACTGACAGCTCGGCTCCTTCCACTGTCCCACCTCCAACCTCGGTTGCCAGCCAATCCCGCGAGAGTGACAACGAAGACGGCCAATCCCAGGGCAGCAGGAGTTCAGTTGTAGGGAGCCTGGCCAATAGCAGCAGTAGTCTGAGCAGTGGGCGGGATATAGACCAGGACAATCGTTCCTCATCCCCAAGTCTCTCTGCTTCCCCTTTGGGTAGCCTGGACTCTGACTCCGATGGCCCCGACTCACCAAAGCAAGGAGAGAGGGAACGGGAGAAAGGCAAGGAGGGAGGAGTGGGGAAGGTGGCAGGAGACGATAGGAGAGCACTACGAGAGGGGAGAGGGGAGGAGTCCTGTGGAGATGGAGAAAAGCGGGAGATGGATGCACGAATTGAAGACTGTCCATCTCTCAAGCCCCCCTCCACTCCATGCTCTTCCTCTGGTCTGACCCCCTCTCTCCGTGGAGCAGGGGATTCGTCAAACGACAGCAATAGTGGGAGGAAGTCCTATTTCTCCCTGGACTCCAAACTGATGTGCAAAGTCGAGTACGGTGGACCGACGGGCGTCGACGGTGCACTTAGTGGCAGCAGAATAAATTCCAAAGCCAGCACGCAGTGTGTGTCCAAGACAACTATCTCGGGAGGAGATTTTTCCCATAACAGCCCCAACATTCCCCACTCTTTACCCCCACCTCTGCCTCCCCCACCTGCCCTGAAGCCCTTGGAGCTCGGGGGACAAAACCTGCCTGCTGAGGTTAAGCTAGAAAGAGACAAAATGGAAAAGACAGACAAACTCCTGGACAAGGCTCAGTCCACTCCTCCCTCTCTGCTGCCACAGACCGGCCCCCAGCAGCAGTCCCCGTCCCAGCCTCAGACCCAGCCCTCCACCCACCCTCACCACTACAGCTCCACCAGCTGGCAGGGTGGCACAGCAACTGGTTGCCAGGGGAGCTGGGGCTACACCCGTTACCCTGGCAACCACCACCCACATCAACCGCAGCACCAGCCGCCGGTGCAGCAGCAGCAACTTCCCTCTGTTTACAACCCTCCATCCTCTCGCCACTCCTCCTCCCACCCCTCTTACCTCCCCCATCCTCACCCCCACCCCCACAGGGAGTACCTTCCCAGGTACGCTGGAGGGGGAGGGGACAGAGAGAGGGGGGCCGCAGGAGAGAGGGAGAGGGGAGTGAGGGGGGAGTGTGGGGGGAGGGAGATCAACAGAGAGTTCTCTGCTCCCATTGGCAACAGCAGCAACAACAGTAGCGGGGGAAATAGTAATACTGCTTGTGGTGGGATGGGTGGGTCCAACAGCATCCAAGGCAGGGAGTTTGCGGGTCTGCCAGTGGGTCAGAATCGGGACTTCCAAGGTTCTGGGAGGGATGGACCTAACTTGAGTTCTGAAAGAAGAGACTTTGGTCCAGCTTTCAGAGACAGGGAGCGAGAGAGAGATAGAGAAAGGGAACGAGACACAGGGAGGGAGTTTCCTCTGCCAAACCAAAACCAGAGTAGAGACTTTGGCCCCAATGGGACTGGAGGGGGGCATCCCAGAGACAAAGATGGAGGCAGATGGGGTGAGTTCGGGGGCCAGACTAGAGAGGGTAACCCAAACAACAACCCCCAGGGAAACACCCCAAGTTCAACCAGCGGGCTACCTGCCACCCCCATGCTGAACCGAGACCCACCTGCATCACCCCAAAACAACCCAAGTCACCCTTCCCACTCCTCCCTGCCCCCACACCCCCACCCACATCCCCCAAACTCATCCAGCCGAGACTTCCCTCCTCCCTTGGACCAGGCACAAACCCCTTCCTCTGGAGCAGATCACTTTCACAGAGAGTATCCTCCCACCGGAGGAAAAGACTTTCCTGCTGGGGCGCCTCCTTCCACTGGCACAAATCGAGAGTACCTTAGCCCCCCTGGGGTGACTCCAAACCTGGGACGAGAGTATTCAGGGCCCGGAGGAACTCATCACCCCCACCCACCCCACCCCCACTACCAGTCCGGGCCCAGAGACCGAGAGAGAGACTCAAACCTGCGAGAATCCGCTCTGTACCAAAACCGTGGAGGCCCAAATCAGCCTCCTGCCCTCTCTCCTTCTTCCTCTTCCAGCCATCACGGACACCCTGCCAATGCTCCTTATGCCCCTCCACCACCTCAGCCTTCTCTACAACCACCCCAAACCTCCCACCCCCAGCCACCCCCATCAGGCATGGCACCTAATGTACGCCCCCCACACTACCAGTCCTCCGCCCAGACTCCTCCAACACCCCTGTCTCCATTACCCAGCCCATCCACAAATCAGATGGGAGGCTTCTCATCTTTCCCCCCTGGCTCCTCATCTGGACCCAACATGCCACTTCCTGGGCCAGGTGTGTCATCCAGCTGTTCGCCTGGATGTCGTCCCTCCCCTTTCCATGGCACTTTGAACAGCCACCCTCCCTTCAGTGGAACGTACCACTCCAATGGGAACAGTGGCAGCAACATGGCCAACAGCAATAGCAACAGTAGCGCACCCAATAGCAGCAATACCAACTCACAATCACTGTCGCCTCAAAATGTCTCAAAAGGACCTCCACCTCTGAATAACTCTGCCAACAACAACAGCATTTCGACACCTGCGTCCAGCTCTTCACTCCCTGGTGGAGACGTACATTCGGAGTCTGGCCCACCTGCCACACCTGTTATCAAAGAGGAACCAATAGAAGAAAGGGAAGAGAGTGAAAGCCCACCACCTGTGCTGAGAAGCCCCTCTCCTGAACCCAAACCGGTTGACATTCCCATTCACGCCAGCCAATCAGCACGGTAATTCAAAATGACTGTTCAGTCCCTCTTTATGTAAAACAGTAACAGTGATTATGATGGTTATCCTGACTCCTGGTGATTGTAGTAATGATGTATTAATCTGCTTTGTCACTTGTGTCCAGGTTTCACAAGGTCCTTGATCGTGGCAGTGGGAATTCTTGTGCCCGCAGCGATGTCCTTTTTGTCCCATTGGACGGCTCGAAACTGTGGAAGAAGAGGAATGAGGTGATCGAAAGGGCTCGCAGGGAGGTGGAGCAGCGGGCCAGAGACCTCAGAGAAAAAGAGAGGGAACGGGAGAGGGAGCGCGAGCGTGAGAGAGAACTGGATCGACATCTACAGGTGTGCACATTTGAGCGTGATAATTATGCAGCGTGTCAGATTTAATGGATTTGATGTCGATTAAATTGGTCCTTTTAATGGGAGGGGAGTAAAGCAGATCAGAGCAGATGTGATTTACTGTCTTTTACTTTTTTCCTCTGCAGCAGCAGAAAGATGTCAACGCCGCTGCAGGGGGTCGCCAGGGATCCTCTCTCTTCTTCCCCTCCTCGTCTTCGATCATCCTCGACCCTACATCTTCTTCCTCCTCTTCCTCGGTCAACTCCATCTCCCACGCTCCCCCTCACCCCCAACATCACCCCTCACACCCCCATGCTCACCTTGCTCCTGCACACCATCTCCACCCCTCCCTCGCTCACTCTATCCCCCACTCCCTCCTCCTGCCATCCATGGGTGGGGCATCAACAGTGGTTGGCCCTCAGGGAGCCCTGGGAATAGGTTTAGGAGGTCCATATCTGGGCCCTGACACCCCAGCGTTGAGAACCCTGAGCGAGTATGCTCGCCCTCATGCTATGTCTCCACTGGGAGCAGCAAGTCGTGCTCAGGCACACCATGCACAAGTTCACCATGGCCACCCCCATGTCCACCCTTCATTCTTCCTTCCTCAGTTTCAGAATCATGCTTTAGGCCACCCGCATCACCTGCCGACTGATGCAGCCACAGCTGCAGCCATCTTGGGTTTTTTGTATGGTGGCAGCCTTGAAGGGGGTCCAGGTGTTGGAGGCCATGCTGGAATGGCAGGAGGCCCAATACCTGGAGGGATTGGAGGTGCGGGGTTAGGAGGAGTCGGTTTTCCTCATGCAGTGGCTGCACATCGAGAGCGAATAAAGCAAGGATTTGAATTTAAGAGTGATGATCGGATTTACCCACCAGGGGCCATACCTGATCATGCAGCTCTTGCCCTTGCTCACTCTCATTCTCATGCCCATGCTCATGCCCATGCCAATGCACATGCACATGCGCATGCACACGCTCATGCCCATGCACATGCGCATGCACATGCACACTCTTTGCTACTTGGAGGAGGTGCAGCGGGAGCTAATGAGGTTTCAATCTATGGCACTCCTCCTCCTCCTCCAGCTCCCCCTGCTCCCCCGCACCTCCAGAACCCGACCCTGGCCCAAGTAACTCGACCTCCCAACCCTCCTGCCCCTCAGTCCTTGTCCAATCCACCCCCTTCATCTCTTTTAACACCCTCTCTACCCTCTCACCCATCATCTGCACCACCGGCTGCCCCCCCAGCCCCAGCAGGCCCCGCTGCACCTCCGCCAGCTCCTCCACCACCTGCTCCGCCGACCTCCAACGCCTCCTCACTTCATCACCCGGTCCCCCATTCTTCTTTTCCCAGCTCCCTGTCCTCTCATCTGCCACCAGCCGCTGCACCAGCCGCTCCCCCTGAGAACTACCCCACTCCCACTCGCTCTCCTGCCTCCTACGAGCGAGACAGGAGTGGGGAAAGAGAGCGGGAGAGGGAGAGAGACAGGGCAGCTTTGCCGGCCTTTGGGGACAGAGAGCGAGAAAGAGAAAGGGAGAGAGAAAGGGGAGGAAGTGGTGGAAATGGAGGAGGAGGAGGAGGAAGTGGAGGAGGAACAGGTGGAACCGGAGGTGGAGGAGAGAATCTGGGGCGTCTCCAGATGTTAAACGTGACACCACACCATCACCAGCATTCACACATCCACTCACATCTTCACCTGCACCAGCAAGACACAGGTACTAACCACTTCTGCTACAAATGCTGTTATTATTAGTGTCACAAATGTTTTAAAACGAAAACGGATGCAAGACTTGCATATTGAAAAAAGTAAAGAATAAGCCTAGGAATATTCTGTCACTGTAGACCTTCATTAATGTCCAAAAACTAGTGTCAACTGGATGACTTATTCCTTCATTATGATGGGAACAGTAGTTTATTTTGAGTGAATCCCACATGCACCATGCTGCAGTGTTTGTTGGATTAACACACCAAATGTGTATTAATCCGCAGCTGAAAATAGTCCCAAACAAATGCATTATTTACTCTTGTTTGAGTAACATTTGCTACAAACTACAATGTCCTGCTGTTTTAGGAGACTATTGAGCCTTTTTTGAGCCATATATTTGTGACCCATTTGTCATATTTACATCTTGAGTAGGAATACATAAACTTGAGTTGGGTTGCTTTCCACAGACAGAGCAGGGAAGTTAGAAAGTATCAAGAGCTGGACTTACACACTGAGTCTTTTCATGGTGGAAGATTAAGAACAACAAAGCCAGCCTTATCCTTTAAATTTAATACAAATATTTTTTGTATCAGTGTATTCGTGTAGTTCACAGTTGAACACAGGTTTTCTTTGATTTTTTGGGTCAAAGATTTCTCAGAGACATCTGACTCATTTCTTCGAATATTAAAAGTTTTAAACATCAAAGTTCTTTAAGAGATGTTATTTTACTCAGATCTCAGTTTTGTAACACCAATCAGGAGAAAATGTATGACAAACAAAAGAAGCCTTTTGTCGCCTTGAAAGAATTTATGTTTAAAGTTAAAAATGTGCATATTAATATTTGGAGCGTCACAGTGGAGCATTGATTCTAAGAGTTTGAGGGTTTGGTTTGGGTCCTTCTGTTTGAGTTTGCATGTTCTCTCTGTTTTCCTCCCAAAGGTTAGAGTTAATTAGGTTAATTGGTGACACTAAATTGCCTATCGGCGTGAATGCAAGCACAAATGATTGTGTCTATGTTGTCTGTCTGTATGTGTCAGCCCTGTGATAGTCTGGTGTCCTGTCCAGGGTGTACCCCGCCTCTCGCCCAATGTCAGTTGGAATCAGCTCCAGGTTACAGATTATAGATGGATGAATATTAATATTTGCTCTAGCAAAAAGCCATTATATTCACTGACTCTTTGCTGCATCCAGAAAACAGACTTCTCTGATTTTATTCAGATGTGTTACCAAGAAGACACCTCTTAAATGTAGCAATAATGTATTTCCATGCTGTGTGCATTATCTTTGTTTTGAATTCTTAATTTGACTCTTATTAAATATCTCCTGTATTTCCTATTACATCACTGGCATCCAGCGACGGGCGGGGTACACCCCCTGATGGACCCGTTGGCGTCGGGGTCTCCTTTGACACGCCTCCCTTACCCAGGAGCCACACTAGGCACCCCCATCCTGGCTCACCCCCTCACTGACAGCGAGGTGCTCCGCCAACAGCTGTTCGGTGAGGAGAAGGCTCCTCGTCCATGTACTTGTTCAGTTTTTCTCTCTCCAAAGTGCTTTATCAAGAGACTTTTTGAATATGATGATGATGATTGACCTTGGTGCCCTTTTTCCTCCTTTTGTTTTCTTTCTTTCTTTTATTTTTTTAAACAGGTGCTCCTTTCCGTGAACTGCCCCAGCCGTCCTCCCTCACTGGTCCCATGTCGGCAGCCCATCAGCTCCAGGCCATGCAGCAGGCCCAGAGCGCAGAGCTGCAGATCCAGAGACTGGCCCTGGAACAACAGTGGATCCATCACCATCACCACCACTCCCTCACCCAGGACGAGTATTACAGGTACAGACGCTGTGTGTGTGTGTGTGTGTGTGTGTGTGTGTGTGTGTGTGTGTGTGTGTGTGTGTGTGTGTGTGCACGCGTGCATGCGCATGCATGCGTGTGTCTGTGTCTGTGTGTGAGCCCATACTAAGATTCACTTTTAATGCAGTATTGAAAATGTCCTGCAAGATTGCAACTAAAAACTAATCTTTTGATATTTTTTTTCTATTAATTGATTTTAAAAAATGCCCAATCACTACTTCCCCAGGCTCACAGTGTTTGCAAAAACTGCTTCTTTTTTTTTTCAACCAGCAGTCCAAACCCCCAAAAAATTAACTTTCATATAAAATAAAGAGCAGAGCACATTTAGCATTTTTGCTATAATGGCTCACAATAAATCACAATAATCAAGTACCAAAATACTTGCAGATTATTTTTCTCTGAATAATCGATTCATCCATTAACAGACACTATACTGTATATATATGATATTGGCGTGCATGTGCCTACAGTTTTGCAGAAACACTGTTTTTAAAACATAACTGAGCTGAACCCACACACACAAATCTGACAGGAGACCTAAAGATGTATTTCCTAAACATCTGTATTTAATATTTTACTCACAGCTAGCTCACCTGGTTGAGTTAATGCAAAAATAGGCAAAGATCATACATGACAATATTATAAAAGAAAAGAGGGCATTACATGTGCAAAAACATAGAATATCTTAAAAAACATATGGACGGCTATTACAGTTAAAATGGAATAATTAAGCAAGGTGTTATTATTATTAAAAAGGGAATTATTATAATAATACTTTTAGCACACACTTTAAACCTGACTAAAGGCTTGTGTAAATATGATTTAACCTTCCTTTAAAGACGACCCTGTTGTAGCAGACTATAGTTCATGTGGTAGGGAATTCCAGTAACTAGGACCATAATGACTGTTAATGCAATTCATTGACTTCACTCTACCCAGTGGGCACCGTGAAACTACTAGCAACAAATGACTTGCAAGGATTGGAAAGAAATTTCTTCAAAATTACATTGGAAAATAACCAACAAAACAACAAAATGGCCTGAAAAAACAACCTGATACTTTTATTGAGGTAGCAGAAATCTACTTTAGTCAGTTTATTACATTTTGATTTGCTTCTTAACAAATGAATAACACTCTTACTGTTGTTTATTTTGTTTTGTTTTTTTAGATAAAAGCCCAAGGTTAGGGACGCTGACATTTGGCAGCCTTGGGCATGTGCACAAACTGTCGATTAGGTTGTTACAACTGGCCGGCCTACCAGTGAAAAAAGTAGTTGGAAAGCTTGCAAAATTCTGATGCATCTCAGCTGTAAAAGTCAGCTTGGCTGTGAGGCACAAGGGGGTGTTTTCTCTAGCAGAAAGTATCAAAAAACGAACTTAACCTACAGCCATGGAAAAAATTATTAGACCACCCTTGTTTTCTCTAATATCTTGTTCATTGTAATGCCTGGTACAACTAAAGGTTCATTTGTTTGGACAAATATAATGATACCAACAAAAATAGCTCAAAGGAGTTTAATTAAAGAGTTGATATCTAGCCATTTTCCATGTTTTTTTTTTATGATTTTGGTTATCATCAAGAAAACCATGGAAAATGGCTAGATATCAGCTCTTAAATTTAACTCTTATGACCTATCCTATTTTTGTTGTTATCATTATATCTGTCCAAACAAATGTACAATAAGTTGTACCAGGCATTAAAATGAATAAGAAATTGAAGAAAAGGGTGGTCTAATAATTTTTCCCATGACAGAATTTGGATCCTGTAAAATGAAATCTAAGGGACTAAAAAAAACTCTTAAAATGTATCTTAAAACAGCAGTTATTTGGGGGTTAAAAGCTGCCATAATCTGAGATGAAATTTCACCTTGAACTTCAAACTGCACTCTAACACGGTTTCCCCTTTGACCTTTTTAGTCACCTGAAGAAAGAAAGTGACAAGACCCTGTGAGGGAGGGCCACGACAAAGAGCAGCATGGAGGGAAAAAACGAGGGAGAATGTGTGCAAAAATGAAACGCAAAAGAAAAGCACTGAAAACAATGAAGGACTCGAAACAAAAGCTGGACTAATGGAGAAAACAAGATCTCTGAAAGGATTAACAAAAGAGGGAGGAGGGCGTGAAAGCGCTGCACACAGACCCTGCTAACTGCACCATGTTGACTATCCAGACTCCAGCGCTTCCCTGCATCATGTTCTCAAACTCCAGTCCTGTTTTGTATTGTGCTCTGTACAGTATATTAGATGGGGGCGGCAATAGTGAAGTACAGTATGTGTAAAATACTTGATGCCAGAAGGAATGTGTACATGAGTCTCTTTTATGTCATTGCATGTAGCTAGGCGCTTATTCTGAACTGGTGGAACTTTTGGTTCTATTTTTAGTAATTACCCCCTCTTTTGTATCTGAGGGGCGTTCTATATGCATGAGACCAGCAATTTAGTGTTATGTTATGTTTATGATCAATAGTATTGTTATTATGATTAATGTCGTCTGTTTGTTGATAATGATATAATTATATATACAGTACATATTATTTGTATTATTTTTTTACATTTTCATGGTATGGCAGTCGGTTTTTATTTTTATTTTTTATTTTCAATTTACCTTGTGAAACAAGATGCAAATGAAGGCAAAAAAATCTGGAAATAAATTATAATCTTTTTTTGCTAGTCTGTGGCGTATTCATGCGTGCACTATTTATCCCCCCTCACATACATTCGGAGTATTTCCCCCGTCTTTGTTTTATACAAGTCACTCATGCACAAAGCATATCAAATTCCTCACTCGCCTCCCCCTCCCCCCCTTTCTCTCTCTCTCTCTCTCTCTCTCTCTCTGACTCCCCCCTCTTTCTCTCTGTCCCTCCCTCTCCTGGTTCAGTGTAGCTAATAGGAGACACATGGGATGAGTGTGAGACATGGGAGTTGAGGCGCTCCAGTGAACACCAGCCACCCTGTAGAGCGAGCATTCCTTACTGCACAGTAAAAATGAAAAGGAAAGAAAAAAAATATAAAGAGAGAGAGAGAAATGAAAAGGAGAAAAAAAAGGAGGAGCTGTGAGAGTGTGATTTACTGCTGAAGGCTCAGGGCTGTGTGTGTTCTCACCGTGTCCGGCTGGAGGAATCTCCTTCAAACGGACACGGATCACTGAATGCGGCCTTCATGTTGCAAGACAGAATCACTGCTGGCTCGCAGATTTGAGGGACGGGTAGAGCCGACTAAACAAACTTATTTTTTTTCTCCTAACAATGCACTCTGTCCATTTAAATAATCTGACATTGTTCTCCAGGTGTCCTAAAGTCTGCATCCCTTTTCTTAATTTATACAATAAAAGCTGCTCATACTGATGTGACATTGATTGATAGCCTTATCAGGCTCAGTCAGGAGAGTGATATTGGATATATATACTGGACATGCTTCTCAGCCGCTATGTAGGTTGTGTGTCATTAAAAGTCACCTTGAATAAGTGTGTCAACATAATGTAAAGTATCCTCTAGCAGGACAAATCTGATTTTCCCCTCTGGTGACATCACATCTGGGGGATATTCTTAGCACTTCATCAGTCCTCTCCCAGGACGGATAAGGATGTTGTGAAAGGTGCGGATCAAAGATGAAAGATGCTGTTTGAACACTGCATTTCACATTGGCCAGGTAACATTACTCCTGACTCTTTTAGCAACTCTGGGTGTAAAATAAAGGTTATTATTAGCAGCTCTTGCTTTCGAATCTAGGACAAATATGTGAAAATTATAATCTTATTTTTTTGGCCTACTTTTAGTGCAACAAATGTGGCACGTCAACCATTTTCTAATTCTCAATAAAAATAAATTGATTCACAATTGGAATTTTATTTTGTAATTTGAATGTTAATAAGGTGGCAGGGCTCATAAAAGCACCAAAATAGACCAAGAGAGCTTGAAGTGCCAGGGGAGGTCACATTTATGGATTGTGTTTTATGAATCTTCCAACGTGTGAGTTATTGCATGATGGTTTCAGCTATATTTAATGTATTTTTAATAAGAAGTCTTTCAAATATAGGGTCAAAATAGACTAAGAGAGCTTGCTTATTTCTAGAGAAAAAAGTGCCAGGCAAGTTCATGTTTATGGTTTATGTTTATGAATCATTCCAACTTGTGAGTTATTGCATGATGGAAAAGGTTTCAGCTTTTTTATTTTTATTTAAAATTTAAAATTTGACATGTGCATAAAAGCATCTAAATAGAATAATAGAGTGTGTTTATTTTGAGAGAAAAAAGTGCCAAACGAGTTCATGTTTATGGTATATGCTTATGATTAATTCCTGCTCCCTGAACATGTGAGAAAAAAGGTTTCAGCTATTTCTAATGTTTCAGGGAGTATTTCAAATGTGACTATTAAATTCATTAAAAATATCTTCAATTATTTGTCATATAGGCCCTAGTGTCAGTCAGTGTACCAACATTTAAATTAGGTAATAAGTCAGTTAATTTAAAAATAAAAGTGCCAGAGTGCATAAAGGTGCCAAAAAAAAAGCCTGGCGAGTTCATGTTTATGGTTTATGTTTATGAATCATTCTACGATGTGAGTGACTGCATGATGGAAAAGGATCCAGCTTTTTTTTAACGTTGTAAGAAGTCTTTCAAATGTGACAAAAGCATTTTCAACAGAGATGTAGTTGCAGCTATTAAATTCATTAAAATATCTTAAATTATTTGTAATATAGGCCCTAGTGTCAGTCAGTGTACCAACAGTTAAATTAGTAAATGAGTCAGTTAATTTGAAAAAAAAAAAAATCAAAATAAGTCTGGTAATGGGTCTTTTAATGTTACATTTTATCTGAATAATATTATAAATGTGTGTTTATTAATTGGTCCCTGGGCTTCTCTCATTTTGCAAAAGTGGCTCAGGGGGCACAGCAAGTGTACCCCTGGTTTAGAGCATCAGAATAATGCACAATGTCAGGTCAATTTGAAATCCCAGGATGTCTGAGTGCATCCCTGCGGTTTATGAAATTATCTGTAATTAATTGTATTGTCACTGATGACAGACCCTAATCTGGTAGCAGCAAGACTGCAAACACTACGACTGATTCGCCAGCACTTGATTCTACATGTGATACCAATTTGTGTGGATTAAACAAACAAGGCCACAGATCAACAGCTTTCTCGTATTATATGATGATTAAAGTCACACGCTCTCATCTAATCAAAGCCAGTTTGTAACTACAGTGCGAAGGTTTCAATTGCTTAATAATTACAGACAAGGAAGAGGTGATGCAAGCCTAATAAACTGCAAAATGTTCCCCAAATAAAATCTACTCCTCGCTTGAACACCCAAATAAACAAGTTGTACCAAATTAATGGAGAGTGAAATAAAAATAAGAACAAAACACACACCCTCACATTTGTAGCACACTGTGCACAATTAAAAAACAAGCTGGTTGTACGTAGGAACCGACCAAACTTTTTTCTCTGTGCCATTATGTAAAGAAAGCATTCTTACAGACACTCAGGCAAAAAGGTAAAAAAAAATTGACACGCCAACTTCCAAATGTCATCATAGCTCAAGCTACACTGTCACAGATCTTATGTTTGGGGTTTGATGTTCGCACAGCAGAAACAGTGACTAATTTGGTTTAGTCCCTGTCCCACAGCTCCCTCCAGCAAAAATATCTTCTGTCTGTACTTTTACTTTTCATTCAAACTCAAGAGAGACAGTTTTAACACACTTTGCTGCGTCTTTCAGTCAACATATTTTATCTTTCACCTCCTGTTGGAGCTTCTTCATTAACTTTATCTAATGGCCGACACTAACTCTTTATTGCGCCTGTCTCTCAGCCTGAGTGCTGACTGTGGTTAAATTCTGCTTCTCTTACACACAAAACAACCACAAAGAGACGCTAAATGACCACAAGCATACACAACATGACTATGGAGATGCAAAAACGTCCAACGTACAACGACTCAAAACGACTCAAAACTCAAAAAGATGCAAAATGACTACAAAGAGACATAACAAATAAAAAAGAGGCACGACTACAAAGAGATCTAAAATGATAATAAATATATACAAAACAACCACATAAGATGTAAAACAACAACAAAAAAAGGATGCAAAACTGAAAAACATATAATGGCTACAAATAAATTCAAAACAACTAGAAGGAGATGACGACAAAGACACGTAGAACGACTAAAAACAGATGCAAAATGGCCCCAAGTAGACATTAAACGGCTAAAAATAGATGCAAAACAACTACAAGGAGACATAAAATGACTAAAAATAGGTCCAAAACGACAACAATGAGACGTATAACAACTAGAAAAGAGCCACAACAATTACAAGGAGATGCTAAATGAGTAAAATGACTAAAATTAGATGCAAATCAACCACAAAGAAATTAAAAATAACCACAAAGTGGCCACAGAGATGCAACATGACTAAAAAGCATGCAGAACCTCTGCAAAGGGACACAAAATGACTTTGGTTTGGGTGTCTCTGTGCAGACAGGGTGGGGGGCCTCTTATACATCTGAGCCCAGGGGCCATTTGTTTCATAATGGTCCATTTTTGCCACTCTATTTTACTGTTGCAGTTCTACGTTGGAGCTCTTCCGTTTGTCTCATTAAATTAGACGGAGGATGTTTTTGCCCGTGCTCTGTATTGATACTCTGCTGAATGAAACTTCTGCAGCAGCACCATCCCAGCCAGCTGCACCAACAGACAACCTGCAAAGTAGCACAAGTGTTCACTGAGAACAAAGTCTGCTGCCTGTTTCACCTCCTCTCACCCGTACAATCAATCTGTTCTGACCTCTCGCTCACTCCACTCCAGCCTGGAGAAGATGATCCCACAGGATCATTTTGAGGCATTGCTGAGCATTTTTCAAGTGGTTGCAGACGACTGGTGGGTGACCAGAGCTCTCTGCCTGCTTCCACAGCAGGGAGATGCAGCTCAGCATCCTCTGCAACCAGATGAAACATTAAAACTGCTCCGGGAAGGAAAGAAGAGCTTTTACTGGCAACTTTCATTACATTACATTACCTGGGATCCTACATGTGTAACAGTCCATGATTTGATTAACAGAAGTGATACTGGCGGGGCTGTGGGTCGAGGAGCAGGTCTGTGAGGATCCTGGCTGCACATTTGCCAACATAGAACAGCTGTTGGGTGTGCAAGGTACAAAGTAAGCTCTGCTAAGCTAGTCTTTCCTCACATATTTCTATTACTGGTGACCTGCCCAACATCTAATACATGCTCGGATCATGGCTGGATTATGAGACGATGGGCCCCTGGGCACAGACGTGCAAAGGGCCATTCCACCTCTCCTGCATGCAAAACACACACACTTTATAGTTTTTTAGCCTCTTCTCGTTGTTGTTTTGTGTCTCCTTGTAGTTGTTACACATCTTACACATCTTTCAGAATGTAGTTGTTCACAGAGTCCAAACTAAACATGGTGAAGCTGCAAATGTTGAAAAAACTTGCCAGTACACTTTAAGCACTGTTATCCATGTTTAAATCTAAGATAAAGACCCACCTCTTTTGTTTGTTTGTTTTTTTACCATTGATTTTCATTAACTTTCCTGGTTGTATGGTTTTGTTCTGTAGTCTGTTTTTGCAATTATTTGTGTTATCGTTTTAAATTGTCTGTTCTTCTGCCTGCCTGCTTTTATTGGTTTTATTATTTGTTACTTGTGGGTGTAATCTGTAAAGCAAATTAGGTATGAAATGTGTTACATAAATACATTTGCCTTGCCTCTCTGTGGTGGCTTTGGTGGCTTTTTATGTCACTTTGTAATTGATTTGGTCTTTTGTTGTTAGTTAAAAAAACATTTGGTGTTTGCATCTCTTTGTTTGCATCACTTTGTGGTTGTTTTTTGTTATTTTGTGATCATTTTAAGTCTCTTTGTGGTTGTTTTACATCTCTTTGTTCTTGTGTATTGTCTCGTTGTGTCTCTTTGCAGCTGTCTTGCATCTCTTAGTTGTTTATTGTCCCTTTGAAGTCTGTTTGCATCTATTTGTAGGTGTTTTATGTTATTTTGTGATCATTTTAAATCTCTTTGTGGTTGTTTTACTGCTCTTCCAAGTCATGTTGTGTCTCTTTGCAGCTGCCTTTCATCTCTTTGTTGTGTTTTTGTCTCTTTGTGTCTCTTTCATGTTGTTTTGCATCTCGTTGTAGTTGTTACTTTCTCTCTTTGTCTCTTTGTAGTCTACATGCATCTCTTTGTGGTTGTTTGTAGGTGTTGTTGTAATCATTTTAAGTCTCTTTGTGGTTATTGTACTGCTCTTCACAGTTGCTTTGGGTCTCTTTGTGTCTCTTTGCAGCTGTCTTGCATCGCTTTGTAGTTGTTTATTGTCTCTTTGTAGTCAGTTTCATTTTAAGTCTCTTTGTGGTTGTTTTATTTCATTTCCTAGTCATTTTGTGTCTCTTTGACATTGTTTTGCATCTCCTTGTAGTTGTTATTTTGTCTATGTGTCTCTTTGTAGTCTATTTGTATCTTTTCGTGGTTGTTTTTAGGGTTTTTGTGATAATTTTAAGTCTCTTTGTGGTTGTTTTAACGCTCTTCCTTGTGGTTTTGCATCTCTTTGTGTCTCTTTGCAGCTCATTGTAGTCATTTTGTGTCTCTTTGTTGTCTGTTTGCATCACTTTGTGGTTGTTTTAGGGTTTTTGTGATCATTTTAAGTCTCTTGTGGTTGTTCTACTGCTCTTCGTGGTTTTGCATCTCTTTGTGGTCGTTTTCTTCCTTGGGGTTTTGCATCTCTTTGTGTCCATTTGCAGCTCGTTAGCCATTTTTTGTCTCTTTGTTGTCTGTTTGCATCTCTTTGTGGTTGTTAAATGTCTTTTTAGTGATCATTTTGAGTTTCTTCTGGTTGGTATAGTCTCTTTGGCTAATGAAGGCCAGGCCAGTGCCTGACCCATTGGCCCTTTCGATAGATGGATGTAAAGAAAAATTTTGCTATTCACTGGTTACATCCATAGATAAATCTTGCTCCCATTAATCCTGTGAGCTCAGTAGGTTTATTGTGTGTCTGTGAAGATATAAATATATATTTTATCAAGGTTAGGGACGCATTCAGAATCACAAGGCTGATTTGATAAATTAGAGAGCTGTGTTTTTTAAAGTGCTCACTCTAATAGAAATGGAAAACAGTGGAGTGTTTGCAAAAAAGAAAAAGAAATTCCATTACTGTGAGGATCATTAATTGTGCTAAAGCTTGAGTTGGAGCAAACACATTGGAGGGGAGTCGTTATTAAAGACAGAGTCGTCAGACATGAAATATTTATGAAATTGGACACATATTTTAATAGCATGGTTTGCTGCTGGATTTGTGCTGAGGATGACAGCAGCACATATAAAGAAGAAGGCGTTTGATGCTGAAATGTTTATTCACAATGGGTCCAAATGAGAAGCGTTTCGTTTATATATTTCAGCAGCAGCAGATGGAGGATTCAAACAATCACAAGGTCAAGATTTGAAATGAGTGTTTCATTTCACACTGAGGTGACAAAAGCACAGAATGTTTTCATATCTATATAAA
Source organism: Centropristis striata (assembly GCF_030273125.1). NCBI lineage: Eukaryota > Metazoa > Chordata > Actinopteri > Perciformes > Serranidae > Centropristis > Centropristis striata. The sequence goes on along the minus strand of NC_081524.1, from coordinate 10,108,396 downwards.
AACCAACACAGTGATAAATTACAGAGGAGGAATTTAAATAAGTACATTTATTCAAGTACTGGCGGCCAACTTAAATACAATTTGGACATGCTTGTTTAGTATTTCTTCTTTTATATTTTTACTCCATAACATTTTATTTGACACTTATTGTTATTGGCACTGTACTGTACAACTAAACTACCCAGTGGTTTACGAAGTGTCTAAAAGTGGCTCCAAATTGACAAACTACAACATTAAAATGCACCCACATGTTTTCGCTATTTATACAAACAGAACAATATAATATTATATAGATACTTTTGCACCTACTGAAGTTTTGAATGCAGGACTTACTCCACTACATTTAGCTGACAGCTTTGGTTATTTTTCAGGTCAAGATTTAACATAAAACATGATAAATTTAAAGTGATTATACTTTTTTTTTCAAATGAAACATTACAACAGTATATTAAGTTGTTAAAATTAGCCCCTCCTTGAGAAAATGAAAACGCTGCTTACATAAATGCATCAATACAAATAATACAATAATATATTTAGAATATATAAAACAATCTGAGTGGGGCCATTCTGCATAGAGTACATTTACTTTTGTTGCTTTAAGTACATTTAGCTGAAATTACTGCTGTACTTTTACGTAAGTAAGTTTTGAATGCAGGACTTTGACTTGTAGTGGAGTAATTTCACAGTGTGCTTTTAGTACTTTTACTGAAGTAAAGGATCTGAATACTTTTTCCACGACTGATAAAACCAATCAATCACACAGTTTTATTGATTCCAGTAATGTACAGGGATGAAAAAAGTATTCAGATCTCTTACTTAGATGAAAGTACTAATACCACACTGTGAAATTACTCCACCACAAGTAAAAGTCCTGCATTCAAAACTTACTTAAGTAAAAGTACAGCAGCAATTTCAGCTAAATGTACTTAAAGCAACAAAAGTAAATGTACTCTATGCAGAATGGCCCGACTCAGATTGTTTTATATATTCTAAATATATTATTGTATTATTTGTATTGATGCATTTATGTAAGCAGCGTTTTCATTTTCTCAAGGAGGGGCTAATTTTAACAACTTAATATACTGTTATAAGGTTTCATTTGAGAAAAAAAAGTATAATCACTTTAAATTTATCATGTTTTATGTTAAATCTTGACCTGAAAAATAACCAAAGCTGTCAGCCAAATGTAGTGGAGTAAAAAGTACAATATTTACCTCTAAAATGTAGTGAGGTAGAAGTATAAAGTTACATGTAATAGAAATACACAAGTAAAACAACAACAACTACCTCAACATTGTACTTGGTTACATCCCACCACTGGTAGTATGTGAGTTAGAATAATGGTGATCCAATAAAATGACAGTAATGAAAGTAACCCACTAATTGAAGCCATCTTTGCTTTTGAATAGAATGTTTTCAGCCAATATATTTGTTTGCTACGATACCTGAAACACTGTGTGCCCATTTAAAGGGAACAAAGAGCGAAGGAGCCCTTTGGCCACAGAGCTAATGGGAAGCACATTGCTGTTGTTGGAGATTCGGTGTAAAAACCTTCCTCTGGTATTTTCTCTAACAGCGGAGACAAAACAGACTGGAGACGCTTAAGTAGTGCTGGAATGTAACAGAGTACACTTACTCTTGTACTTGAGTATTTCCATTCTCTGCAACTATACTTTTTACTCCACTATATTTATCTGACAGCTGTAGTTACTTTTCAAATTAAGTTAATTTCAAATTAATTATGAAAATATGATACTTTGTTATAAATTAAAGCATCCATCTGTTTATCCAAGCACTGCTGAAACAATTAGATTAATCCAATCAGTCAGTTGACTGAAAATCAATTGGCCAATATTTTGATAATCTTTTAAGTCGTTTTGCCTGCAAAAACACTTCATGGTTTCAGCATTACGAGCATGCTGCATTTAATTTTACATTATATTTATATCATATTACATCTTTTTTATTTATTTTTTAATATAATTTTGAAGTTTGAAGTTTGGACTGTTGGTTGCACACACAAAAAACTCATAAATAAATAATAGATATTGTAAATGTGTCACTTTAAGCTCCAGGTAACTGTGATGATATTTCTATGAGAAATTTGATGAGAAAATTATCAGCAGTCCTATAAGAAAATACAAAAAACAACAACAACAATTAGGATTATGGTTAGTTACAGTTTTTCAACAGTATTTGAATAGGATCTGAATACTCATACAACCTGTAAGTGTTATACTGTAACTTAATTATCGGAGGTGAAATCTGTGTTCAGAGCAACACTCCAGTCCTTGGAGCAGATCTCCAGCACATAATTCATTTATGGATGCATTTTATTTCAATCCAGATTTTCAATTTCAATGAGATATTGTGTTATCATTTTAATTGCCTACTCTGCACACTTGTAGTAAGTGGTTTACTGCACAGAGCACCTGCTCGGCCGTGAGAGCTCTCACAAAAAAATCTCTCTCCAATAAAGTGAGGGTACCTTGAAATAATAATCCAGTTCAACAAGATGTTCTGTGAGACATGAATGAAGTGTATGTGGCTGGCCACTTATTACAGTCATTATCAGCATTTCAAGTATTTTTTTTTAAATCGAGGGAGCTGACACGTAAAAAAGATTGTAAGAAACTGAAAAGGACTATTGAAATGTATGTATTGGCTCCTTGAACCATAGTTCACTCTTTGTTTCTTAACTTTCACTTTAAAAGACTTTCAAAACACAAAGCACTGAACTCTTCCACTGCTGCTGCTGCATGTGTGTGTACACATCTGTGACTCACAGCTACCCGCATTACGAATCCAAATTTCACCCCAAATATATAAGTAATGGCTTCATAATGACAGCGAACAGAGCTCTAATTTCACCCCGAGGAGGGAGGTGGACTGACTGTGGTTCTTGCATGAACCACAACAACAAACTCAGAGTTTATAGCTTGTGCCAAACACACTGGAGAGGCCAAAAGTGTGTGGACACCTGAACATCTCATCCCCAAACCTTGGGCTTTGATATACTAATATAACAGCATCCACTCTCCTAAAAATGGGCTTTCCACAAGACTTTTCAGCCTGGTTACAGGGATTTGTTTCCATTCAGCCATTGGGCGATGAAGTCTGGCTCACAGTCGGTGTTCCAGTTTGTCCCTGAGGTGATGGATTGGGTTGAGGCCAGTCTAGTTCTTCCACAACACAGAAAAAGAAAAGAAACATCCTCATTTTATGCATCTCGGTGTTGTCGCTGTGAAACAGGTAAGGACATGGATGGATTACAAGACACTGGGCCCCTGGGCACAGACATGTCAACGGTCCCCACCCTGACTACACAGGAACAACAAGGTCAAACTCACTTTGCATCTGTTTTTTTTTTGTCATTTTGCATGACTGTGCTTATTTTGATTCTCTGTGATTTTTTTGCATCTATTTTTAGTCATTTTGCATCTTTTTGTGGCATTGTTGCATCTATATTTCATCCCCTTGTAGTTGTTTTGCAGTCATTTAGCATCTCCTGTAGTCATTTTGCAGCTATTTTTAGTAATCTCGATTCTCTGTGATTGTGATTTTTAGTCATTTTGTGTTGTTTGTAGTATGCATTTCAGTGTGAATGTCTCTTTTCAGTCATTTAGCATGTCCTGTACTAATTTTTGCATCTATTTTTAGTCATTTTTCATATTTTTGTGGTGATGTTGCATTTATATTTTATCCCCTTGTAGTTGTTGTTTTGCAGTCATTTAGCATCTTACATAGTCATTGTGCAGTTATTTTTTAGTAATTTGGGTTTCTTTTTGGTTATTTTGCATCTTTTTGTGACATTGTTGCATCTATATTTCATCCCCTTGTAGTTGTTTTGCAGTCATTTAGCATCTCCTGTAGTCATTTTGTAGCTATTTTTTAGTAATTTTGATTCTCTGTGGTTGTGTTGCATCTACTTTTAGTCATTTTGTAGTCATTTTGTGTTGTTTGTAATATGCATGTCAGTGTGAATGTCTGTTTTCAGTCATTTAGCATGTCCTGTAATAATTTTTGCATCTATTTTTAGTCATTTTTCATATTTTTGTGGTGATGTTGCATTTATATTTTATCCCCTTGTAGTTGTTGTTGTTTAGTCATTTGGGTCTCTTTTTGGTCATTTTGCATCTTTTTGTGACATTGTTGCATCTATATTTCATCCCCTTGTAGTTGTTTTGCAGTAATTTAGCATCTCCTGTAGTCATTTTACTTTTATTTTAAGTCATTTTGGTCTCTTTTTAGTCACTTCTCTTCACTGGTCTCTTTGTTGCAGTTTTGATTCTTTGTGATTGTTTTGCATCTATTTTTAGTCATTTTGCATATTTTTGTGGCAATGTTGCATCTCTTTTTTTATCCCCTTATTGTTGTTTTGCATCTATTTTTAGTAGTTTTCCTTTTTTTTGTAGTCATTTTGTGTTGTTTGTAGTCTGTATGTTTAGCGAATGTGTGTTTTCAGTCATTTTGCATCTCCTATAATCATTTTTGCATCTATTTTTAGTAATTTAACTTTTTTTTGCTCACTTTGTTTCTTTGTAGTAATTTTATAGTCATTTGACTTTTATTTCTAGTAATTTTTCTTCAGGCGATGTTGCATCTATTTTACATCCCCTTGTTGTTGTTTTGCATCTATTTTTAGTAATTAAACTTTTTTTTGGTCGTTTTGTGTTTCATTGTAGTAATTTGTGTCGTTTGTAGTCTGTATGTGATGTCAATGTCTTGTTTTGCACTCATTTAGCATCTCCTTTAGTCCTTTTGCATTTATTTTTAGTAATTTGGGGTCTCTTTATGGTCATTTTGCTTCTCTTCATAGCAGTTTTGATTCTCTGTGATTGTTTTGCATCTATTTTTAGTCATCTTGTATTTTGTAGTGATATAGCATCTATTTTATGTCTTATTATGGTCATTTTACATCTTATTTAAGTCATTTTATGTTTCTTTGTGGTCATTTTGTTCCCCTTTTAGTCACTTTGTGCCATTTGCAGTTGTTTTCTGTATATTTGTGGTCATTTAGGGATTTTTTTGTTTACAAGGACAAGTACCTCAAATTAATACTTGAATATTTGTACTTTGCATCTTTCCACCAGTGGGAATAATGGCTTACCATCAGTGGTGGCATTTAACGAGGTACATTTACTCAAGTACTGTATATAAGTACAATTTTCCAATTGAGTTTTTCAATTTTATGGTACTTAAAACTTCCAATCAACCACATCTCAGAAGTCAATATTGTAGATTTCCTCCACTACATATATTTGATTGATGTAAATACTTACACACCTTTACTCAAGTAAGACTTTAAATGCAGGACTTGTACTTCACAGTATGTTTCCACTGCAGTATTGCTACTTCTACTGAAATAAAAGATCTTTCACCACTGATTACCAGCCTCATACTTGGAATATGTTGACTGCAAAAACACAACAGACTGAGAGTACTGTCAGTTCTCAGAAAAGAAGTACATACTCGGTACATTAGACACCAGAGTCTGCACTCTGCCAGATACTGTAGATTGATGTGGAATTGTGAATGAAATGCTCACACTGCCACCTGCTGGAGTACTGTGCAACTTTTTTTTCTGCAGCATAAAGCAAAATACATAAAACAAGACCAAACAAAGAGTATTTATATTTTATTTTGTAAGAATACATTAACTACGACTTATCTATAAAACACTGTGTGTGTGAATGTATTTTCACAATTCATTTTCACATGATTTACTGGCTTTTGGGGTTTAATTAGGTCCATGCACAACATCATTTACAACTAGACATAGAAAACAGACATTACATTCTTTGTTTGCACTAAAATAATAGATAACTTACACACACTAACAACATGACTACTCTATTGGACATTGGTGTCTTTTCAACCAGAGTCATTCAGGCACATTATCTCTCTTATGTACACTTCTTATGTGCCTGCCGAGCGACTCCATCCATTTGAAGGATTTGCCACAATAATTACACACAAACTGTTTCCCTTCGGTGTGGATGGTCTGGTGTCTGTTCAGGGCGCTGGTTGTGATAAAAGTCTTTCTACATATTTCACATCTATAAGGCCTCTCTCCTGTGTGTGTCCTGATGTGCGCTGCGAGGTGGGAGCAGTTACTGAAACGCTTTTCACAGACAGAGCAGCAGTAGGGTTTCTCTCTGCTCTCCTCGCCCTGGTGGTTGTGGTAAAGGTGGAGGGGTAAGGAGTGGTCATGCAGGCTGTTCTTCAGGCTGGAAGGAGACGAGATGAAGTCCTTGATGTCCGAGTCGAGGCTGTCGAGCTGCTCTGCATCTTCGTGGCCCATCCAGAAATCCCTGTGGCTCTTCAGCTGCTGCTCCTTCTTCACCTGTGAGGGCTCTGGCAGCTCCTGCTCCATGCTGCTACCCTCTTCCTCATCACAGTGCTGGGAGTCAGGAGGCTCCACTGCAGGGACTGACTGATGGTGCTGCTGCTGCTGAGGGGGAAGAGGAGGAGGAGGAGGAGGGTGGTGGTGGTGATGCAACTGCAGCTGGGCTCCGATGCATCTATCCAACCGAGGCTCTGTGTACAAAAGACAAAAAATAGCACCACAATCATGCAATTTATCAAAAAAACCATAACGCAAAGCTGCATGATGTTTAGTTCCCATTCAAACCAACCTGACTTGAGAATCTTCAGCTGCATCCTGAGACGACTGATTTCCAGATCTTTTGAGCGAGAAATCTCCTCTTTGTACTCGGCTAAGGTCTTTTCCACGGCGTCGAATATCTCCTCCGCCGCCGCCGTCAGTCTCTCGCTGAGAAAAGCTTTCAGTGACAGCATTTTGACGTTTATAAAGAGAATTAATAGCTTTCAGTTACGCTATGAGACGTATTCGAGCGAGTCCCTGAACGTCACGCTTCGCTTGTAAACACGGACATGATGAGCCTGAGCCGCTCAGAGAGCTCGCTGCAGGGCGGCAGCGCCCCCTGCTGCACCGGAGTGCACAGGCAGGACGCCAGGCTGCAGAGGGGGGTGGACAAAATAAAAGGAACACGTTTCATACAATGCAGTGCAATGCATAACACAAAATGTGCTGATTCAATAATCAATGTGTGCCCAAAAACAATATTTAGTATGATCAAGAAAAAATGACACAACAGTTGTTCTGATTGGTCAAAAATCTTGAAAAACAGGGTCAAACTTTGGGCAAGTAACTTTTCTTTTTTTTTTTTTTTTTGGTCACATGGAAATACACACTAAGTCCTGGACCCGACACAGGTGGGAAACTACAGACCTGTGTCACTCTTACCATTCCTCTCAAAAATTCTGGAGCGCAGATTCTTGAACCAAGTCTCCGTGTTTCTTTATGAGAACAACCTGTATGATCGAAATCAGTCTGGCTTCAAGCAGGGTCACTCTACTGAGACCGCACTCCTGTCTGTAACAGAATCACTGTGTCTAGCTCGAGCAGGTGGCCAATCATCAGCTCTATTGCTGCTGAACCTCTCTGCAGCCTTCAACACGGTTAACCACCATATCTCCCTCTCTACACTCATAGAACTTGGTATTTCAGGTTCTGCCCTCAGATGGTTCGCATCCTACCTATCAGGGAGATCTTTTAGAGTATCTTGGAAGGGAGAAGTCTCCAAACTACAAAACCTTTCCACTGGGGTGCCTCAAGGATCAGTGTTAGGCCCCCCTTTCTTCTTAATTTACACCACCTCACTTGGCACAATCATCCGCAATCATGGCTTCTCATACCATTGTTACGCCGATGATACCCAGCTGTTCCTTTCCTTCCCACCAAACGACCCCACAGTCTCGGCCCGCATCTCTGCTTGTCTTGTGGACATCTCCATCTCTGGATGACAGAATATCACCTTCAGCTCAACCTCTCAAAGATGGAGCTCCTCGTCATCCAACCGCGTCCCACCTTATTTCAGCCTATCAATCTTCAGCTTGGATCAATGCAACTTGTGCCCACAAGCTCTGCACGAAACCTGGGTGTCATGATTGATGACCAACTGACCTTCAAGGTTCATGTGTCCTCAATTGCCAGATCTTGTCGATTCGCCCTGTACAACATCAGGAAAATAAGACCCTACCTGGCCTCGCAACCTAAAAGCACTTGTGTCCTAATGGACTCAAACTTGACCCATGGCACTTACTCTTACTATGTTTTTTGACTTCATCCTTGCTTGTGTTGTATTACGGTAACTCTCATTTGTATGTCGCTTTGGATAAAAGCGTCTGATAAATGACATTGTAGAATTGTAGAAATAGTCAGAGTCAATAAATGGAAATGTGCTAATATTGTGTTGTTATTATTATTATTATTATTATTATTATTACACTTCATGTGTGTGTATATCTTAGAGTTCAAAGACACCAAATAATACCCAATAGTTGTTTTGTTTTATAAATAAAGCAATGTTATATCTCGTCTTTGGGCAAAAAGATAATAATAATGCTGACATGTCTGTTATGTTCCCATTTTTATGTAAAAAAGAAAGAAAGAAAGAAATTGTATATTATATAACAGCGATTGCATTGAATTACATCACATTCTCCAAGTATTCTCCTCCTGTACATACTGTAGCTACAGGCACATGGTCGATGGAAGGAAGTGGTTCAGTGGTTGTTTCAACATATTGAGATTACAAAGGAAACAAAGACACTGTCTAAAACGGGGAAATTATCTAATATTTGTTTAAAACCGAGAGTTTGCTGAAGACAGACTTGCGACTGATTGTGTTTGACATTTTGACCTCAAAGTTTGCTGCCAGTCACCATAACTGAGCTTCAACTATTTTGAATTTGCTTTAAGGAACTGAATCACCAGAAAATTAGTCAGACTAACCAAAATAATAATTTAATAAATGGCTTTATGGAACACTTCTCTAATGTGGAAATAAAGCCTTGTTACAACAAACACAAGATGTGGTTTCACAGTCTAATGAACATTAGTTTCTGTATGTAAACTCATAAGTTTGTAAATGACAGAGCTACAGTTTCATCCAGATACACGAGTCTTTCACTGCTGTGTCTGTGTTAAAAATAGCAGTCAAATGCTTTTTCTGCATGGCATTGTCTTAACAGGAGGTCACTTCTGTAATGAGATACTCTCTCAGCCATCCTGAGAATACCACTGGGATTATTAGCACACACAGCAGGTTATGAAACCTACTAGTAAATATTGTATACACAAGTAGGAATCCCAATTAAATATAAAAACTAGAGCCCGACAGATTGGGTACTGGGTATGCATATCAGTATTAGTGCTGTCTGATACGTGCCATTATGAAACATATTTTCACACACTATATTCAATGCAGAAAATGTTGCTTGGGTTATTTAGAAATGGTGTTCACTGTTAATGTTTATATTCTTTTTTTTGCTTTAAAAAATAGACAGCAACTGAAACTAAACAGTAATGATGTTTATTTAGCTATTTATTTTATTATTGATTATGTCTGTTTTCAGTCATTTTGCATATCATTTTTAATAATTGTGTATCTCTTTGTGGCCATATTGATTCTCGGGTTTGCATCTATTTTTAGTCATTTTGCCGCATGACATGCCCTCATCTATAGAATTAGCTGACAATGTAATACACTGTTTGTATAATAGTGTATTTAACAATGTTAAATATTATTTAATATGTGTGAGAAAGTAGCTCCCTGGGGAAATTTGCAGAGTGGTGAAAAAGCGAAAAATCCACATAAAAAAGGTCTATCTTCATTCCAGCCATAAAAAAAATGCTATATCAGTCACCATATCAATTCATTTTCCCCTCTAAAATTCGCATTGGTCTCACAAATCCCATATTGGTCGAGCTCTTATAAAAACTGTGTTTTTAAAGTCATGATATGAACCTTTTAGAAACCAACCACATCGCTAGAATGCTGCAGAGTTTTGAAATATTTCTAAACCATATTTCAGTGCTTAAGTAGTAAATCTGAGCATTAGGGAGCCAATAAGCATGCAGCAAACTTGTGACAAGATTTAATAAAGCTGGTGATTGGCTGTTTAATGATGCATGTCGGAGAGCCAAGTGTGTGTTGAGGTATCTTTAGAAGCTTGACCACAGTGAGCCTTTCATAGGTGTAAAGGAAATTAAAAATACAACTAAAAATATTGTAGAGGGCATGCATAATACAGGTGCATCTCAATAAATTAGAATATGGTAGAAGTTATTTTTATGTCACGTGTTATGCAAGTAACACATTATTTAGGTCCATTGCACACAGAATGAAACATTTAATGTCTTAATTTATTTAATTTCTTCTAATTATAATGACTATGGCTTACATTTAATGAAGACCTAAACTTTTAATATTACAAAAGAACAATTTTAAAAAGTATGTTTAATATGGAAATGTTGGCCTCCATCTATATGCACTCAATAATTGGTTGGGGCTATTTGACTTGAACTACTGGAAATTACTGGACTTTTCCATGATATTCTAATGTATTGAGATGTACTTGTATTATTTAAATTGGTATGGAGTATCAGTCAGGAGCAGGTATTGAAAGTGTTTGAATGATACCCATTCTTAATCAAGACACACGACACTGAAACAGTCTCTAAACAGTTTATTATAATGTTTCCTTACAGCCTCCCACCCTTCTGCCCATCGGCCATGACACAATATGGTTAACACGTAATGGACGCTTCCCTCTCGGCAGAGCAGCCAATGGGAGAGCGGATCATGCACGTCTACAGGGAGGTAAAAGCCACAGAACATCATAATCACACAGAAGAGACGTCGATATTAAAAAGACAAATAAATCTGATTGACAAAGAGCTGTGACACTGTTTACGCAAAAAAAAGTTGGTAAACTTTTCAAGTAAAGGCGTGGACTGGCCGTCCACCTCAAGGTGTAGTTGTCAGTCTTTACAGCTTGAGCACTTGGTGTAGAAGTTAGTATGCACACAGACTATTCTCGGTGGACTTCTCAGTGCGGTACAGTGCATGTGTCAACCTGTCCCTTTTCTTCATGACAAAATATAACCAAAAGATATAAAGGAAAAGGAGGGAATGACACCATTACACGAATACTTTTGACTAAAAAGGGGGAGAGGACTAAGTGCTTAGAGTGAGGGATGATGGAGCTGGCCTCTGATCTGGACGTGGTCACGTTGCAGCAGCAGGGCTTTTTTAAACTTTGGCGTTCATGATCTCGACAAACTCTGGCTTGAGGGAAGCTCCGCCGACGAGGAAACCATCAACGTCCTTCTGGGAGGCGAGCTCTTTGCAGGTGCCACCGGTCACAGAGCCTGAGAGGAAGAACAGGTTTATGAGATCAAAGTGAGTCTTCAGATCCCTTTTTTCTTATAGTTAAAATAATCCAGAAATTATGTTTTTTAGAACTCGAATTCAAAATGTATAAGCTCAGATCAATGAGCTATACAGGCCATAAATAACAAATAGAAGTTTGAACTTGTAATGTTCACAAGAACTTAAGTTGATACAAATATCTATCGCAACAAGTAGTGATAATATATGTATTATTACAGTTTTTATGATGAGTCTTAATGGTCATTTTTGACCAGGAACAAAAACAATTGTTGAACATGAAACCAACACATCATGAGGGTTAGGTAAAAGTATTAATGCTACACTACAAGTAAAAGTCCTGAATAAAATCAGCATCAAAATGTACTTAAAATATCAAAAGTATGTGAAATGGCCTCAGATTGTTTTATATATAATGGAGTATTTTTATTGATGCATTTATGTAGCAATAAGCAACATTTTTAGTTTCTCATTTTAACTAGCTAATACACTGTTATTAGGTTTAAGTCAATTTTAAAAAATGTGTTAAATCTTGATCTGAAAAGTAACTAAAGCTGTCAGCTAAATACAGTGGAGTAAAAAGAACAATATTTGCCTCAAAATGTAGTGTAGTAGAAGTATAAAGGGACATAAAATGGAAATACTGAAGTAAAATACCTCAAAGTTGCACTGAAATACAGTACTTGAGTCAATGTACTTAGTTACATTCCAGCACTGGAAATCAAAATAACAAAATAATGACAAGCTCGTCACACCGACTGACCTCCGTAGATGATCCTCACAGAGTTGGCCACAGCCTCGGACACGTTGGTCTTCAGCCAGCCCCTCAGTTTGTCATGAACTTCCTGAGCCTGAGACATCACACAGGAAGCACACGCATTATGACGAGTTATGGGAAGACATTGTGGTAATCTTATTTCAGTGGTTACTTATATTTACCTGCTGTGGGGAGGCAGTCTTGCCGGTGCCAATGGCCCACACGGGCTCATAAGCAAGCACGACCTTGCTCCAGTCCTTTACATTGTCTGTGAAAGAAGCGTGTGATAAGACGTGAATTTATATTTCGCAAGTTTTCTGATTCCCACCACACTCTGGCTTGCACAATCCTCCCCTGAAATGTGTGTTGCAACATTTAGACCAGGGATGGGCAACTTAAATGCTGGAGGGGGCCACAATTTTTCATCGCTATCACTATCACAGGGTCACATATAGGACCGGGCACTTAACCAGATATGAAACTGCAATTTTAAATATATTTACAATTTAACATATTTCATGCTCAAATGCATGTACACTGCAAAAGAGGGGTGTCTAAAAACAAGATATCCACCCATCTGAGGGAAATGATCTTCATATATCATGGACAGATAATTTCACTTGACAAGATTTCTTGAATTAAGATTATTAAATCTTGAAATAAGCATGTTGAACACTTAAAATAAGAAATTAACTCTTAAAACAAGATAAATTATCTAACACTTCTTTGTTTTATGAACGTTTTACAAACGTTTGTTTTATCTTAAGAAACAACTAATTTGCAGTGTATAACAGTATAAATAGGAATACAAACGGTTTGAAGCAAATAAAAAATAACCACTTACTGTGATTTTTTTTTTTTTTTTTTAGTGCAAGAACAGCAGACCAACATTAATTGCAAGAAGTGATTTTGTGCATCTTTACACTGCGCTTTTAAGATTTCATGCTCAAATGTATGTAGTTGTACTGAGGGCCACTACAATAGAGGGGGCGCGCCGTATGCAGCCCCCGGGCCTCCAGTTGCCCATCCCTGATTTAGACCCTGTCCAATGCTATGCCTATAAACTCTATAATGGAGCCGTTAGAGGTCGCCTACCTGCGATGAACTTGGTCTGAGCGAAGACGACCTTCTCGGTGGTGCCGCCCTCTCTCTCGTCCAGCTTCTCTCCGATGCAGGCGATGACACCGAGGCCGCTCTCCAGAGCGTGGGCGGTCTTCTGACCGATGAGCTAACAACACAAACACAGACAAGCATCTAATCACAAGGTGCACACAGGAGGGACGGTGTGTTTGGAATGTTTTATTAATGTAAAAGGATGCAACGCTTCCCATTTAGCACTCAGCATCGTTAAAGCTGATGCAAACTGAAGGATCAAGATAAAATCATCCAGCATTACCTCATCACTCTCGCCGAAGACGTGGCGTCTCTCAGAGTGTCCCAGGATCACCCAGTTCACTCCACAGTCCTTGATCATCGCAGGGCTGAACACAGATATTCACACAATAAACGCTAAATAATAAAATCTGCAAGGGTTAATTACTATGGAAGCACATTTCCAGCAACATGGGGAATACAGAAAAGATCCTGCAAGTCATTATACTGAGATACATTCTTGAAATAATTAATTGGCATCTCAAAATATTGAGAAACCAAAATATAAAGTTAGTATCTCAAAGTAAGACTTAGTATTGCAAAATAATAAGCATTTAAAACGGAATAAATTTGTATATTTTGAGAAAGTTTCTCATTATTTTGCGATACAAAGTCATCATTTCTGTAGAATGACTTACAGGAATTTATTCTTTTACTGAAAAAATAATAATAAAGACTATAATTGTACATTTATACATTTGATAGATAACCTAATAACCAAAAGTAACTGGAGCTATTTTTCCTGGATTTCCGCTATCAGTATAAATTGATATATCCATCTCTATCTGCTCATGATCCAGCCCTGCTCCTTTTCCTCTGATGGACCCATCACATACCTGATCTCCCCAGTGAAGGCACCCTTGGGAACTTTGTAGCAGTTCTGAGCAGCAACGCCGAACTTGGCGTCCAGCTTGGACCGGGCAAAGTCCAGGTAGATTGAAGGAGCACCGCAAACCACCTCTGTGAGCAGAGAGAAGAAGTGTTTGTGTAGGCCATGTAGTAGGTGTTACTCTAAATTAAATAGACATTTTTCACCATTTTCCTTTATTGGATAAGAAATTAACTGCATATATAAAACAGAGAGGGATTCCAAGGGTTACTTGAGCTAAAATTATGGCTTGAAAAATGGGTCTGTCAGTTAAAAGGGCAGCCTGTCTAACCACTAGAGAACCACCCTGAGCTGCTGCCAAGTACAAGAATACAGATGCACTTCTTCCCACAGCTTTACAACTGTAATGGTTAGTCAACTAATTGATACCTAGAGTAACAGAAAAATGGTTGCCAACTATTTTGATTATCAAATGATCACTAATCTTTATGAAAAAAAGTCAGAAGTGTTGTTTTCAGCCTCTCAAATGTGGGAAATGTCCTGCTTTTTCTGTTTTAAATCATATTAAAATTACTATTTTAAGGGTTTACACTGACAAAACAAGACTTTTAAGACATCACCTTGGACTATTTTCTGACATTTTGTGGACGATATGATAAATTGATTAATCTAGAATATAAAAGGCAAACTAATCGATAATGAAAATAATTGTTGGTTGAAGCCCTGCACAACATTTCACGAACCATCTGGATTAAAGTGATGAATTTAGTCCAGTCTTTTAAACATGATTAAGGCTCAGCCCATATTTCAAATGCAAACAAGAAGGTCAACCATCACTTTACTAAAAAAAGGCACAGGACAGGAATCAACCATCTCCCTATAAGTGATTGACAGGCCTTTAATGGACAACGATTTACTAAACATCATTGTGCAATAATTAAATCGTAGTTATTTGTGTATTCAGCTGCTGTTAAATGCTTCTTTACATCATTAAGGCTTGTTGCAGCAGCACTTAAATTATAACACAAGCATCAGATTTGTTCAGACTTGAAACTCTAAAATATGGTGTAACTTCTTAAAACTGATACATATTGTACTGTGCACAGACCCAAATGTTTGCCCTCATGTGCAAACTTGATTTTTCTAAAGTCAACAGCAGCAACAAGTCTGCATGGGTCAAGCAGAGTACAGTAAAGTTAAGACACTGACATTCAAAATGTAACTTTATCTTGGGGTTACCAGAGTCTATATTAAACCTATTATGGGTTTGTTTAAAGGTCATTTGTGCACAGCCACAGTCAGGCCTCTCTGCATTAAAGGTCCGAGTTCAGCCTCCTAAAGGTCGCCTACATGGCCGCATTCTGCAGAGGTCAGAGAAAAGTCATGAGACAGAGTTTACAAGGGTCAAATATAAGATTTTTTAAAATTAGTCTGGGGAGGAAACAGCTGAACTTTGACTTTAAAAAGAAGAGGCCAGTGGGAAAAGTCTTGCATGTGCTTCACTCTGGCTCTGTAAAGGGGTGGATTCATTAATGGAACAAGGTCCAAGGATAGTCTGACAACAGTGGCGGTTTGCTGCCGTGGCTGGAACACAACATTACAGTTGCATAACACCAACTTTGCAGAAGGAGAACAACTGGCTCGATGACAACGGAAACAAGCCGAGACACATTCAACATCTTCCTGCTTGTTTTAACTTCCAGAAGAATAGCATGCACTGAATGAAAGAAAAAAAAAAACTGTTCTAGTGAAACAGCTGCAGCAGCAAGTCTACAGGAAGAAGACAGCAACAGGCCAAGTGTCTACTGCTGCTTTCAGGGCATGCTGGAAAAATGGAAACCGAGAAAATCAACTTAAAAATATATTTTGCAAGTGTTTTCTGTGGCCTTTGAGGTTGTTTACTGCTCAGCTGACATCATATAAACCGCCTGCATGGTGAAACTAACAATAGGCTACTGTACTCCCCATCAGTTTGCAGATGAAAGAGGGCGACATCATTAGCGATCAGCCTCACTTGAATGCAGCGTGCACTCTCACTGGACTACGTGCTGCTGCAAACGCACACCCACCACCACCGACACCGACATTACTGAAAACCCCACCAGAGCGTCCTTCATCTGGATTCATTTCTGTCTGCGCGGGGCTGTTAGTGTTAGCTCTGATTAAAAAACATTACAAAAAACTGGAAAATACTGAGCTTGCACTGAATGTAACTTCATATGGGTATAAAATAAAGGAGATGTTTCTGTGATGTGAATGGTGTCATTGATCTATTGAATGGCAGAGCCATTTTGACTCTGACTCTGTGGCATAAAAAAGGAGGAAACGGCATAGAAATAAGTAGCATTGAAACTGGAAATGTTGTCATTATAATGAGAAAATAAGTGGGTAAAATCATGAATATTTTAAAGGAGATTTGGTTTAAGGTTTGTTAAAGCCCACATACCGACATTGGGGTCCACCTTGGCTGCGTTCATGGTCTGGATGAGCTCCCCGAGGCTCTTCTTGTCGCCGTTCATCTTCCAGTTTCCACCGACGAAGAATTTCCTGCTCATGGTTGCGGTTTTTTGGAGTTTCTTGCAAAGGATTAAAACGGTACCGACAAGCCCACCGGGGTCTACCTTCTCTGGGGTAAGAGAGCGGACGTGAGAAAGCAGCTCAGGGTATTTATGAACATGGGAAAGTTGACCCCTCCTCTCAGTCTGCTCTATTGGTTTGTGGCGACACGCCCGTAAACGCGTCTCTCTATTTGAGGAAGGGGAAGAGCGAGATGTCCTGATGCGTTCAGGTGCTGTGTGTGAAACTTTCCGCAAACATGAAATAACCTGTTACAAGATGAACCTAAGCCGGCAAAGGCCAAAGGCACTATAGGGCATTAATAAGCATATCCTGGTGCTGTGCAATTATAGCAACCGTTAGCTTTGGTAAACAGTAACACAAATACACAACTATATATATCGCTGTGTAGACTCTATTCATTTTTTATTTAGATTGTTTATTTAATTATTTTTTTAATTCTACTCATACTAGTTATATATATCCCAGTTTTAAATGTATTATTTTTACTTTTCTTTTTACTTATCTCTGTCTTTGTGTTGCCTGAATTTCATCTACAAGGATCAATAAATGCTTATCTTATTTTAAAAAACAACAACAATTTGATATTTTAAGAACCTATGCCTGAATGCTAAATTCCTGCACATTGTCTAAAAATGTTGACATTCTTGCACTACACTTGATTATAATCATTTATATGCTACTTCATTACATTTCAGATTGAAATATTGTACTTATTATTCCATTTTTTTTTTACATTTTCAGTTACTTGTTACTTTTAACAAAATATAGGCCTATGTTATGCAATAATTTACTAATAAATGTACCCTGTAGTACACAAAGTATCTAAAATTGCATTTACATGAAACCATGTATTTATTACATGTATTTGTTAGTAATTAAATCCAAATATATAGTATTCTATTAATAATCACTTGACCTCTTGGCTCAACTTCCCCTGGCTCCTGGCAAACTCAGTTACTGTGAGAAGGATGGAAGGACGAAATAATAATGAATGAAAACAATGCTTATGGTTCGCTTAACTGCCTGCAGTAAGATGTTTTAAAATGCACTGTAAGGGAAATTAATTAAGATAAATGTTTATTACTAATCAAAACCACTGATTTTTAAAAAATAGTTAAGTATATTTCGGTTGTAAAAATCTATAATCTTCATATTTGTCAGCATTCATTAATTTCATTGCAATGCCAACTACAAAACCTGCACTAATACACGTTTATCCCTCAAGTCGTTTTGTAAAGCCTAGAGTATGATCTGTGGCTCAGAGGCGAAAGCCAAGACGACCCAACGTTTGATTGGCTGAGACGACAAAAGTCCCGCCCCTCTTTCTGGCCTAGTTTGAAGCTCTCTGATTGGAGGATAATCGGCCGAGTTTTGAATTCCCAGCCTGCACTGCGGTGGGGAAAAATGTCGATTTTACACGCATATAGTTAAATATTGCACAGTTAAGGTTTTGTTTGGCATAAAAATTCACCTAGCTTCTGTTGTTCTTGTTATTAGTGTTATTTTTTTTATTTTGGTGACTATATGACACCATGACAACAAGGTATGTATTCACTGTACTAGTACTTCCAGTGTAGCGTTTTGAACTTCGGAAACTAAGCTCTTTAGATATTTATCTAGTAGGTTTCTCGTAAAGAGAAGCCCCCGCAATATGTTAAAAATAAACAGAACAATTTATCAAGTATCCTGAGTGTGTCACCATAAGTTCATCACTTAAAGGGTCACAGTCTCGTACGACATTCTCTGTTCTTGGATGAAATAAGACATATATTGAATATTTCAAACTCAAGCGTACATCATAGACTGTATAAAATAGGGTGTACATATACAAACAACTGACTTTTCAGTTAAGTGTGAACCTTGTGTCCAGTAATTACACTTTTTGAAATTAAAATTGCAAATGTATTAGTTTTCGATGAGAATTGTGTAATAGTTAGTAATTTCTAATTTGATAGATAGATAGATAGATAGATAGATAGATAGATAGATAGAATTTATTGATCGCAAACTGGAAAATTACTGTTTAACTGGGTAACTGAACTTTATTTGTATGTATTAATGTCAGAACATAATTTTTTTTTTAGCATGTTTAACTAATTTAGGTTGTGTTTTATCTCCAGAGGTGAAAAACAAGTTAAACCAAATTGTGACAATGGCCAACAGTTATAACAAAGTGTTATAAGAAATACATTTTCTGTGTGTTTTCTGAGAATAAAAAAATAAAATAATATTTATATATATTGAATCTGAGAAGTTACTAAAGCTGGCAGCTAAATGTAGTGGAGTAAAAAGTACAATATTTAATTCTAAAATGTAAGTAGAAGTACAGTATAAAGTTGCATAAAATGGGAATACTCAAGTACAGTACTTGAGTAAATGTACTTAGTTACATTCCACCTCTGGTACTTTTACAGGTGCATTTCAATAAATTAGAATATCATATAAAGTGTATTTATGTCAGTAATTCAATTCAAAAAGTTAAAATAACACATTGTATAGATCCATAACACGCAGAATGAAACATTTCATGTCTTAATTTATTTAATTTCTTCTAATTATAGCTTACATTTAATGAAGAAAAGAAGAAGATTAAGAAGAAAATTCAGTGTCTCAAAAGATTTTATTATTCCAAAAGACCAATTTTAAAAAGTATGTTTAATATGTAAAAGTTGGCCTCTGAACAGTATGTCCATCCATTTGCATTCAATACTTGGTTGGGTCTATTTCACTTGAACTACTGGAAATGGACTTTTCCATCATATTTTAATTTATTAAGATGCACCTCTGGAGTCCACGAAAGCACCAGAGCAAGACTTCATGATGTTGCAACTTTAAAACAAAGCAGCATCGAGCCCTGCTGTCAGCTTTTTCAGAAGTTTCCATGTCTAATTTAATGCATCAACCCTTTTTCAGCAAAGGTAAAAAAAAAACCCCACCTCGACCAAGTGTACGTTTTTGCAGAGGTTTTTCAAATTTTTCAGTTTGCATTCAGCATTTTTAATGCAATATTTTGTCTTTAATGTTTTTTGTGTGATTTTTGTCAATTTTTGTGTTTTTTATGTGTTTTTTGTGTTTTTCTCATTTTTGTGTGTTATAGTGTGTTTTTTTGTGTTGAAAATGTTGATCCAGTAAGTCAAAATGAAAAAAATAATAATCAGGTCATAATAATACCAACATGGAATGGTGAACACTTTTTAAGTCGTTTGTACAGGCAGAATGAAAAGGAGTCAAAAACCAACAAAATAGCCCCAAACTCCAACGGGTTAAAAGTCGTGAATTCCACGTTTTAAGTCAGGGATCTGAATACTTAAAACATGCATGCAAGGGGTCAATGTTGTTCCTGTGTGTGGTCACAAGGAGGCAGCCTTACACTATTGTGTGTGTGTGTGTGTGTGTGTGTGTGTGTGTGTGTGTGTGTGTTTGTGTGTGTCTAACAGAGGGTTAATCTTATTGTTGACATTTTATTTTTTAAATGTATTTTTCTTTTTTTTTTCTTTTTGTGTGTTGTTGTTGTTGTTTGTTTGTTTTTTCATTGTTGTCTCATTGTGACTACATGGGTGTATGTGTACTTATGTGTGTTGTTAGAGAAATGCTTGAGGAAACCTTTAAAATTGAATTATCTGACACCAACCGAAAATCCTCACCTATTTCTCTGCGCAGATCGTCTGATGGGGAATGATGAGCAGGAGACGTCCAAGTTCTCAGTTTAACATAATTTTATTACAATACGTCAAGAAATGTGCATTTTACAGAGATCTCTGGGTACAGGTCCCTGATACACACAGACTGGTTTCAGGTCGTGAAGTCTGAACCTGTGTCCTCTCCCTTGAACCCATTATTTATCCTCTAGAGATTTATTAATCAGAAGGTAGATTTCTTCCAGGAAGTGCCGCATTCTTGATCTGCTGATTCGTCAGTTTTAATCAATATAGAGACACTGCCCAGCACACTGTGTCCTAACCTGCTATCAAAACTTGTTAAGACAAACATTCTGCCTTGTTATGACTTACAGAGGTATAATTTGGAGACACAGATTATAGAATCTTAATCAGTTTAAGCAGTTGGGATACATGTATTTAAAATAATCATAGCTTTAAAACAATATTAGCACATGGTCATTGCATCAAAAGCATCTCACATGATTAATATATAAATGCATAGAGAGAGGGCACACACACGTACGCATGCATTTGATAGTGACCTTTGACAGTGACCTCCGTCACGCACAGAGACAGACAACAGAGACGGACAAATTATTTTAATAGTGTGTAAGTTAACAACAAGTTATGTATGTTAATAATGGTAATAATAAGTTTACATACTACATTTCTATGTGTTATACATACATATATACATAAATATTATTGTTGTTATATAACTGAATATAGTAAATTAACATAGGGAGAAGGAGATGGGATTTAATAAGCTTTTTTGGCTTCTTCACACTCCTTTTGAACACAAATAAGTGTTGAGTCTTGTTGTTGTTTCATTTTGTGTTGTTGTCTTGAATTTATTGTTGTTCGTTTGTTTTTAATTGTTCATCTTTTATCTTGTGTTCAAATAAATTCTAAAAAAAAATGTATTCAAGTGTAAAAGTAGGATGGGACGAGGCAGGCGTGGCATTTTGTAAAAATGGGGAAAAATCATCTAGAACTGTTCCTATAAATAACCATGTTTTTTATGGTCATTTTTGGTGTATAGTTTTATTATATTTGAATTGTACCTTTTTATGTTCATATTTGCAACCTACGTTTACATTTTCAGGTCTTAAACAGTTCATTGAGCATATTTGTGTATTTTATTGTCATAAATAGTGTAATTTTATTTCAGATTTCATGATTTTTGTGTATTTTGGGGGCTCAATATGTTAATAAAGTGGGTCAAAGTGAAAAAAATAATTGTCAGATCTTGTTGAAGTTGAGCTGAGAAAATACCAAATACCAAACATGAGTATAGTCAGGGCCGGTTATTCCTACAGGCCACCAAGGCGGCTGCCTAGGGCGCCAAATTGGCAGGGGGCGCCCCTTGTGCCGCCCTTAAGCATACATCTTTGTTTTCACAACATTGATTAACGAAACATTTTTTAAAAAGTCTTTACAGTCAACAGATCTGTGTTTTCTCATTTATTTATTCTTATTTTCAATTCAGTTGTTGTTGGTAAAGTTCCAAAGTTTCTAAAAATTAAAATGTTGAGACCATTATATTGCCTGTATGTAGTTCATGTATCAAATATAAATACATTTAAATTTCATTTTTATGTTTATTTTTATTGCATTTGTATGTCTACATTTTATTTATTTTCAGTCTTTTCCATTCTTAATTTGATGAAGATCTGTGTTTTCTTATTTATTTATTTATTCGTATTTTCAATTCAGTTGTTGTTGGTAAAGTTCCAAAGTTTCTAAAAATAAAAATGTTCTGAGACCATTACCTTGCTTGTAGTTCATGTATCAAATATTAGTGTACAGCATAATACATATAACATAGTGTACCTATATATACGGCTAGAACCGGCCCTGTGTATAGTAAATATTATGTGGTATATAAAGGGTAAATAGGCTCAGACCCCAGAGGGTTAATGTCAACCCACCAGTCCGATCTTAAGCGACCTTCATTGGGGGGAAATGCCAATAAAAGTGTGTTTAAGAAAGGCAGGAGGGGAGGAGAAGTAGGAGGAGAATCACAGCGTTTAACTTTGAAGGAGGTTGAACCGCGGAGGGCCTTTAAAAAGCGTGTGTGTGATTGTCTGCCGTGAGTCAGTAGAGTTCACTGAACCGTCGCGAAGAGACGTTTCCGCCCACAAGAAAGATGGCGGCTCCCTTGCTGGAGAATCTGTCGGAGTCCTTAGGTTCCCCGGAGCCAGCGGTTCGCCTCATTTTATCTATTTTAATCGGTGAGTTTCCCCTTCAAGAATCGGTTACGGGTTGTTGTGGTTAGCTAGCTGTAAGTGACATCCATCCCGGTGGCAGGTTATAACCGCTGAAGAGCTCTTCATTGGTGTAACTGCTAACATACAGACACCAACTGACACAGAGCCACAGGCTGCAAACCAGCTTATTGGTCTGCTCAGGTGTTAGCTAGCTACATGATTATCCCGAAAACACAATCACGGGACTCTCAGAATCAAGATATATGTAATATATGTATATACTTTATTAAACTGGTCACATAGTAATTATCCAACACGCTCTAGTGATTGCTTAATGCTCAGTGTTCCTCGGACAAATACTGAATTTGACTCTGCATCTATCTGGAACATCTTACAACATTCACTCAAACTCAACACAATCATAACTATGGACCAGATTACAACTATAATAACCAATAACTCCTGCCTTTCACTGTAACTGTTTTTATTGTTTTTGCATGTGTTTTGTCTGTGCTGTTTTGTGTTTTCTCTGTATTCTCGACATCATTGTAAATGAGGGGTTGCCCTCAATGATTCTTCGAGAAATAAATAAAGG
This sequence comes from Centropristis striata, assembly GCF_030273125.1. Classification (NCBI taxonomy): domain Eukaryota; kingdom Metazoa; phylum Chordata; class Actinopteri; order Perciformes; family Serranidae; genus Centropristis; species Centropristis striata. The sequence goes on along the minus strand of NC_081524.1, from coordinate 10,085,353 downwards.
ATAAATGGAAATGTGTACAGAAAGCCTTTGAATAAAAGGCACACATATTTTCCTTCACAGATCACCACCAGCGGCTAACTTGTGGCAGTTGATGTGTTGATGGCGTTGCTGTGTGGTGTTTTACTAGTTTGGTGTCGTGTCAAGTAAATAGTCAACTGTCAGAATGTCCCCTTGTTTGGTTACCGGACTGTTGGACGAGCTAATAAACAAGACAGGTAGTGGGCTGGACAGCTACGAAATTCACATATTGAGTTGTCTGTGAAGCTGCGGGATTAGCGTTATTGTTTGAGAGTGGTGAAAATAATAGTTCCAATGTTGTTGGGGGAGGGAAATGCTTTGAGCACAGGCTGCCAAATTATGCCCCCCAGCCCTCCATTTTCCCACCCAGTTGAGTAGAGGGGAGGCAGACTATTCCCTATAGGAAGGGTAACATTTGTTTGAAAGAGGCCACAATTACTTCTCATTAAAGTTTGCTCTAACTTTAGGATTCGTGCAACATGCAGCACCATTTTAGGGCCACAGGGTCTGCCTGTCAGGGGTGTGTTATGGTGTGTTGGGGTGGGGGAGGGCGTCCTCCATGCTGTCCTCAATGAACTTTGCTCTGACACATGGACACGTCTGTTTTTCTCTCTGCGTCGCCTCACACCAACAATACAATGGATTGAACGTGGCCATTCAGATGAGACTTTGGCTCACTAACGCCTGAATACCCTTCAGTCAGCCTGTTGCATGCTCCTTGTCCCAGTGTTGCTTAATGTGTCTTACATAATATTGTAGCCATATACGAACTGCCTTGCACAACAGTGTAGCATGAAATAACAGGAGTTTCCTCTTATACGTGGGCTGATGTGGTTTAAGATTTGTTCAGCCAACTCCATTGCAAAAACAATTACATGGTAATGCACTGTGTGGCTTGCAAGACTCTGCATAAGTGGCTCAGATAATGCCCTACAGCAGCTCATTGCTTGATTTTCTGGATTGCAAAAGCATAAGACTGGGTGTTATGTATTTCTCCCATACCCAAAAATCCCATTGAAAAAAAACAAACATACGTCAATAATTTAAGACTTCCCTGCTCTGTCTGTGGTACAAAATAAAACAAGAAATGTATAATTCCTAAAACAAAGAGCACTACAAGCAAACATTACTCAAACAGAAGCAGAAGAAGTAGTGCATATTCAGCTGAGTATTAATACACAAGTATTTGTATGCACCAGTGAATATTTCTGGCAGCATGTGCGGATGATTAAAAATAAACCACAGTGCCCCTTTTCATCTTCATGAAGGAGCATGTCATCCAGTGCAACTGTGTGGCTCATGACATGTGTTTGAACAACAATGAGGGTCAATGGCAAAGAGGAATAAGCTGTATCAGGCTTTGGCTACACAAGCAATAATCAGATCATTTCCCTGCAGGCTTTGGTCACGAGATTTGTTGCTATGAGAAAAATATAGAAAATTAAAAATCATTTATGAGATAACACAATGTTCTAACCCAGAGAAATCTGTCGTTTTATTCATGGTAATGTTAATTTGGTCACTTGGCATCACTTCACCCCCTCTAGTTGCTCTAACTTCCAGTGAAACACAGGAAACACCAGGTCATAACATTATTATGTTGCAACGTTCAACACAATCAGTTATTTTTAGTATCATTCTTAGGCAGTGTCCTCATTTTATCTTTCATATATCATCTCCAGAATCACATCATAATTTTGCCCAATTTGTTTTAATGCAGTGCTTTGAAGGTGTTTACATTCCCCCTAATCTATAATTATGTAATGACGTGTGAAAATATGGACAAGAGTGGGTCTAACTCAGCCGGTTGACCCTACATGGAAATAAATTTTACCATGGTCACTAGTGAGTGTTTGTCCTTTCCATATTCGACTGAAGGCAGTTATCTTTCTCCTTGAGAGGCCAGATTTGCAGCAACACACACCACACAAGCGTACCAATGGCATTGATCTGCTACTGTGTGTGTGTGTGTACACCATGTGTTTTTTTTTACTACAAGGTCACCATTGTTGATATCAAGGGGTGTCGACAGTGGCTCTCTTGGCAAACTTGAAGGCACATGCTGTAGCGCCATTAACTGTTTTCTCTCTCTCCTGCAGGTTATCCCTGTGCTCTGGTATACCGGCGGTTCTTGTTCTACAAGCCTGCCACAGTCATTCACTTGTTCCACGCGCTTTCTGGACTCGCCCTTGCAGCATTCAACTTTGGTGAGATGTCAAGTTTAAATACCTCAGTTCTGAATAACCCTTTGGCAAATTCCTTTTCCTTGAGTTGGTGAAGAAATTCTTTCAAGCTGAACTGTTTAGTTGTCGAGTAAATAATTGAAAGTTGTGTTTACACTCCCTGTAACTTACCAAAATTGTGCGTCTAACAAACATGTTTAATGTAATTTCTTCCTCCCTAAAGAGTTTTTGGAACATTTTGAAGTCTGCATTGTTCACATCCGTCATTGTCTTCTTCCATGTCTTCTGATTGTGTATTGTTGCCTCTCTGTCTGCTCCATGGCTCTACTAGAAACAATTAAAACTGGGACCCACTCATTTAAAAATAACTGCAACATTCAATGGCTATCATGAGCGAAATAATTAGTGAACAGTGTCACAACCAACACACAAAATCCAGATTCAGAGACAGCCAGGCTTTCATACGTCACATACCTAGGGAACCAATCACGTCACCTTGGGGGCTTTTCATATCATTAGCACAACCCTTGGGTGAAACCAGAGATATCAGATATCTGTATCCTACAGCCATGGAAGAAAATATTAGACCACCCTTTTTCTACAATTTCTTGGTCATTGTAATGCCTGCTACAACTAAAGGTACATTTGTTTGGACAAATATAATGATAACAACAAAAATAGCTCATAATAGTTTAATTTAAGAGCTAATATCGAGCCATTTTCCATGGATTTCTTGATAATTACCAAAATCATTGTCAAGAAAACCATGGAAAATGGCTAGAGTTGGTTGTACCAGGCATTAAAATGAACAATAAATTGAAGAAAATAAGGGTGGTCTAATAATTTTTTCCATGACTGTATTTTGCAAGTTTCACTGTAATAACGTCATTTTTTTACACTTTTCTCTGGGAAAACTAACACAATTATTAATCAAAGCAGACTATTTTAAATGATTTAAATGTGACTGTTATTTTACTTTATATGAAATTGAATTACATATTTAATGTAACATCCAGGAGAAACGCATGACTTAAAAAAGAAAAGTACTTTTACCTCATTTATTTTAGGACATAATAGTTTAGCATTGTTAAGTTGAAGAACAATTCTTCACGTGGCTGAATCATCCACTATTGAGTTTTTTTTCGAGTTGATGAGGAAGTACTTTAAATATGGTGTGAGCTCACACATTACACCAGCCGGTTTGGCAACTCTAAATTCAAATTCAATTCTCTTTACACAAGTGACCCAGACTCTCTGTCTATGCAGCTTAATGTAGAACAGTCATGGCTGCAAGTACCAATTATTCTGCAGATTCAAGTTCGGTGCATAATGTGTAAAATAAAGTGTGAAAAATGTTGCAATTTTCAGATTGCTTATTGTGTTCAACCAACAGACCAAAACCCAAAGATATTCAGTATAGAGCTGGAAAAATAAATAAATGAATATTCGATCAACAGAAAATGAATAAATCAGGTTTTCTGTCAGATGATCAGTGTTTTTAGTTGAATAAACAAGCCATTTCAATAGATTTCCTTGAGTTGTGGTAAATTAAGCATATCACACTGTTTTTGACATTTTGCAGACAAAATTATCAAAACAATAATCTGCCAGTTATTGTCGAACTTAACCAATTATATAAATAATGAATAGTAGCAGGCCCAAGTCCATCATAAAAGCAAATATTCACATCTGAGAAGCAGGAATCATTGAATTTTTGGCTGCTTTGCTAAATTTCAGAGTTAATTTTGTATTTTCAAATCGTCACAGTGACAATATTGGTAAAAAGGGCTCCTCCAGATAGGATGGATGGATGGATGGAGTATCCTCATGGATGAGAATGGCATGCTGGAGTAAACACTAACTGCTAACATCGATTTCTTTCTCTTTTCTTTATTCTGTCGTGGCTGCACTTGGATTTTACAGCAGGTCTGTTGCTTTATCTTTCTCCTTGTGGAATACTTTTCCTTCCAACCCTGTTTCAAAGGATTGTGTGTTGTTGTACTTTCTCCATCTCTGCCGATACTGAGATGTGGAGGAAAAGAATGCTGTTATGGCCATTCCTACAGGTCACACTCGACTGCACTCACCATCATCCCCATCCCCCCTCTGTCCGTCTCTTTCCCAGGCTCTCAGATCTATCACTCTGCAGTATGCGTCCTTGTCCAATTCCTGATGCTGAGGCTCATGGGAAGGACAGTTACAGCTGTCCTGTGCAGCTTCACCTTTCAAATGGTGAGCTGTCCCGCTGTTTCTTTTGCCTTCCTCTCCCTTTTCCGAAGTTTACTTTATAGTATTGCCTCCCTTTTGTCCATTATCAGCCTTTTACTGCAGTGGCTCAGGTGCTCTCTCTGCATAGTCTTATTTCTGCATCTGTGATTTCCTTTAATTGCCGTGTCAATGCCTACAGTTTGTCCCACGCATTAAAAGGACCATGATGTAGTCACATGCTTCCAATTGCGCACATAGAAAAACAGTAATGAAACCAGGCTTTTACCCAGAAATGTGCCAACGTCAGATTTCCTTTGTTTTTAACAGCACACTTCCTGTGAATTGTTATGGCTATTCCCTTATTTAAAAATGGCAAACGGTTGCAACCCAATCACAATAGGCCACTTCTAGAAATCCTGAAAAGAGCAAATGTGTGTATAAATGAACATTCCTGACCATTTTTTCTGCCGTTTCCGCATTACTCCATATTAACTTGAATGGGTAAACCAGCCATTTCTAAGCGATGGAAGTTTGATAAATCACAACTTTATGTTATGCATGTGCAATTAAAAACACATGTATAGTACAATCATCAGAACAGTAGAAACATTTGGTTCAATCAAAAACAGGCTCCTTGTTGAACATCTTTTGAAATGCTCATACTTATACTTAAGTGCATTTTGTGTTATCAAACAATCAACAATCATTTTTTTAACCAATAGATACCTATTCCACGTCAAATATCATTAGATATAATTTTACTTAAACCTTGGTAATGTGATTGGTGGGCCTCGTTGCTTTGTAGTATTGCAATTTGATAGAAATTCTGCAAATTTATTTGGCGACTCAAATAAAATCTCCTGGATTATGAAATCCCTCCCAGTCTCTGGGAGGGATTTCTGCATTGTCAACCAATTCTATACAGGAAAACTGAGAAAATAAAGAATACATAAAAATGAAAGAAATGGCTAAATGAACATCAGTACTGTAGGTTCAGTATCAGTCAATTGCTGACCATTTAAATTAAGAATACATTCAAATAAATGGCTATATAACACCATTTTCTCTAATATATGTTCAGTAAAAAAAGTTATGTCAGCAAATGTCTGTAATACACCGTATCTGATAAACCGGTCGCACTCTAATAAACATCTGCTTGGAGATGTTGGATAATGCAGAGGTGTCTTCATCTTTTAATCCTCTCGTTCTCTCGTCCTGTAGGTGTACCTGCTGGCAGGGTATTACTACACAGCGACGGAAGAGTATGACATCAAGTGGACCATGCCTCATTGTGTCCTCACACTCAAACTTGTTGGTGAGTTGAACTTGTAGCTCTTGTTGCTTTACAAACAAAATGCAAAATATCTTCCTGTTGCCATTGTTGCATTCTCCACCCTGTACTACAGTGAATGATTGACACACTGATAAACTGCTGACATGGCCTTTGCATGCTTAACAGTGTTCATTCAAATGATCATGACAGCATTAGTCACCCTAACATAGTTTCTGACACCAGTTGCATTTTCTGATTGCAGGTTTGTCATTTGATTACTATGACGGCGGGAAGGAACCAGTGAGTTGGTTAATCTCTCTTGCTTTTTCCGTGCTTGAACATTCATCAATAGGTTTATGTTGTCTGTCTTCTTTGTTTGTGTTTTGCTCATTGTTTATCTGTGTTGGTTCCTGTTTTCCTCATTTCTCACTTCTTTTTTTGTGTCATATGCTAAAGATAGAGGCGTTTCTGATTGACAGCATGTTATAGCTTTCACCACAGAAGGTCACAATGTCATCATGTGCACCAAGAAACTGGTACGGTCAGATACTTAGAGCAACCTGAGTAAATAATAAGTAAATGTAACACAAACACAACAATGCCTCAAACAAAGACCACAATAAAAAGTGACATGCACACACAGATGTTTGTTTTGTCTGACCAACGGTTCAAAACTCAGTTTACCGTCACAGAAAACAAAGAAAAGCAGCTAAACCGGAAAAAGTATTTTTTTTTCATCTGCAGATTTCTGCCGACAAGTGAGGGGAGAGCTCTTGCTGCTGGGAATATGTAGGGAAGCCAAACGCCCTTCACCTGCTTATACTATGCACACTGCAATGACATAAAGTCAAAATCTGCAAAAAAATACTTTTTTAATCGACTAACAAAATTGGTGATGCTTTTATGTCAATGTAGTGATCGATAAATAGACAAAACATTCTGCTCTACACACATATGTTCAAACTTTTGTGTAGGAGAATAAGTGAATAGTGAATAATGATGATAAGTGAATAGAAATGTGGCTTTGTGTGGCTTTAACAAATACCATAACATATTAGAAGCCAGTGAAATAACTGACAAAAGAAATGACAAAAAGGCTTTGTGCTTGTGAGGAGCTGGCCTGACCCTCAACTCGACATTCTCCCCTTTTATACGAAGCTGCAGTCAGCATGGTCGCTCTGTATTTGCCTATTAAAGGCTTTGTGGAGGAAAAGGCAAGACGATATGGAACAGAGGGAAAAACCTAACAAAGGGCAAAGAAATGCCAGCAGAGTGGTGGTTGATAAGGATGAAATCATCCATCATGCGCAGCCTATATAATAACGTATCGCACATATGATGATGCAGTACATTTTCACTGAAACTCAATAGAAGGTAACCAGAGGCAGTATGAGCGACTTTTTTTGGGCTAGTCCAATTCTGAATCTTATACTGGATTCCTTAGAATAACTTGACTTTTTCACATTGAGACAAAAATGTAGCATTATCTATTATTAAAGGCATAGTTGAATTGGGGCTGAATTAGTTATTTCTTACTGCACAGTCAGTGTATTACCTAGCTGTGCAGGTTGTGATTGACAGGGGCTGCAGCAAGATGTACTGTAAACACCTGAAATAATCAATATCAGTTTAAATGTATGCTATACTTAGAATATTTTCTCAGATTTACCTTGCTGTCAGACAATTCTTTGCAACTGTCAGCTAAAGCCATTATCTGTGCTCTTAAAAGCTATCTTGATAAAAACAGTAATTTTACATCGTAGAACATTGCTGTTAACATCTTGCAGAACTCTGTTGTTCTCTGAGGTAAATTACTGTTTTTGTTAAAGCACTCAGGTGGTTTTAAAGAAAGCATTTATAACTGCTTCAGTTACCCAATGGCAATGTATAGCATACACTTAAATTGATAAATTTTATAGGTGGCTAAAATACCTAGCATCCATGCCAGAACTGCCTGTTTCTCCAGTCAGTATATTATTGTAGTTAATACACTGACTATGGATAAGGACCTCATACAACCCCACTTCACTAAATCTGCACTATCCCTTTAACGTGCATGTCAGTCATTGTTGTGTCCCTGGCCTCTCTTTACCACTTTAATGCTTATTTTGTTACAGTGAGTCTGTCTGTTGAGCAGCTTTCCTTTTCCTATTCTTTCTCTCTGCTTGTCTGCAGTATGCTTGGTTCCTCTTCAGTGCAGCTGTGACAGCTGTTAATTGCCCCTTCTGTTGCTATATTTCATCTTTATTCTAATGAGTGTTTATGCTATGCTTTTCATTCTGTTTTATCTTTTTATCTGTTTATAAAAACATACAAATCTGCTCTCATCTGGCTAATATTATCAGTATACAGTTTACAGCCTGCAGTTTAATGCCAGTTAATGAGTATTCACTGCAGTCATATCGAGTTTGAGATCAGTGAAGATTGTTTCAAAAATAATCCTTTATGACTAGATACTAGACTATTAGACTAGATACATCCTGCATCAACTTGCTTTTAAAATGACTTCTCTGCTCTTTTCTGCTCTCTTCCTGCACCCCCTTCATCCTTCTTTCATATCGCACTTCTTCCATCTTATTTTTTTTTCATCACCGTTTTCTTCTCATATCCACAAACTTTAGTCCCAGCTGAGTTCAGAGCAGAAGAAATCAGCCCTGCCATCTGTGCCCTCTCTACTCGAGGTGTGCGGCTTTTCCTACTTCTATGGAGGCTTCCTGGTGGGGCCCCAGTTTACACTGCGCAGCTACCAGAGGCTGGTGGCAGGGGAGCTCACTGACTCTCCTGGAAATCCTCCAAACAGGTAAAAGAGTGAGAAAATGATGAGCAATGAAAAGAAAAAATGGGCCGGAAGACTATCTTTATTACATCTTCTTAAAATAAGCCCACTGTGCAGTGTCACAACCCTGCAGTTAACGTCAGTCCCTTCAAGTCTCCTATCGTCATCTTGTTTCTCTCTTTTCTAGTGTTATACCGGCTATGAAGAGGTTTGGTCTGGGTTTTCTCTGCCTCGTGACTTATACGATATTTAGTCCCTATTACCCAGACAGCTACTACTTAACAGATGAGTATGAGGTGAGAACAATATGTTATAAAAGATAATCGGTGTGTATGCTACAATCTTTTCAATGAAAGAAGTAAGTCTGACTTTGTCTATAATGTAAACAATGTTCTTTCCGCAGGCTCAGCCCTTCTGGTACCGCTGTGTGTTTATTCTGCTTTGGGCTAAAGTCATCTTGTATAAATATGTCAGCTGTTGGGTTATAGCGGTGAGTAGCCTCTTGATCTGCAAATATGTGCATGAAATGTGTTGAGAAAAAAGTGGCAACAGCCCACTGGTTTGGTTCCTAAAATAAAACTCTGCTGTATATCCATACGGCACCTAGTTTAACACTTAATGTGAGAGCATTAACAGCACCAACCTTTACATCATGCATGATTCGTTTTTCTTTTCTGGCAGTACATTCCCAGTGCTTCACACTGTGATCTAACATGAGAAAATGTTTTGTTGCGTTCCAGGAGGGAGTATGTATATTATCTGGACTGGGCTACAATGGTGTAGTGGACGGTGAGCACAAGTGGGACGCCTGTGCCAACATGAAGGTGTGGCTCTTTGAAACCACGCCACTTTTCGGAGGAACCATCTCTTCATTCAACATCAACACAAACGCCTGGGCTGCCAGGTCAGTGCCGAGCCTGAAATCTGTGAAGCTTACTCGCTGGTATTCAGATTGGGTTGTAAAGTTTAAATATTTACTTAGATGATAACAGTGAAGTAGAGGCTATGACAGTTCAAGCCAGTATTATGTGGTGTTGCTACACAGAAATAGAGGAAAGTTGAAAGATTTGCACTCTTCAGATAATAAAGCAGCATTTTCATCAAAATACTTATCACATGATCCATTTCAGTTAAATTTTTTATCTCAGCCAGTGACTCAAAAGCTTTACTTTTACATTGTGTTGCTGGTTGATGAAAAGCTTTCATGCCCTTGGCGGATAAAATACATCACACTTAAAGGGATAGTTCGTATTTTTTGAAGTGGGGATTAAAGTGGCACTTAGGAAGCGCTCAGCACAACCCTGGTTTGAAAAAGCAGGCAGGAAGTGAAGCAACGTCCTGTGGTTCGGGGCAGCAGCTAAATGTATTTTTGCCAACTGGGGAAAAAAATCAATATCGCTTTAAGAGCTATATTTAGAATATTTTCTCTACTTTACGTTGTTTTCAAGCAGCCCTTTTCAATGGGGAACTTGGGGTTGTGTTTCCACCTGTGCTCTCTTCAAAACCACCTGACTCCATTCACAAAAACATTGATTTTTACCTGGCAGAACATGGGAGTTGCTGGTCTACCACTGCCTCGAGCGATTAGTTAGTTGGTATAATTGTGTGACTTTGGTGAATCTACACAAACCATGTATAACAGCAAAGTCAACCAGAACCGAAACAAAGAAACCAAACGAGACAGCAGTAGACCAGCAACTCCCATGTTCTGTCAGGTAAAATGACTGTTTTTTCAGGTGGTTTAAATTAGTTTCTCCACATCAGTACATAACTTAGCTTCAGTGTCAGTACTCCTGCCTGCTTCTCCAAACTGGGGGTGTGTGACAGCCATCTACTGGTGTAGGTAATACACTGACTATGGCTAAATACTTCATACAACCCCCAATTCAAAAAATCTGAACTACCCCTTTAAAATGCTCTCATTGTTTGACCCACAAAGAAAACTCCTATTTATAGTCACATATGTGCCACTTCTTAAGCAGTTTAGTATTAAATGGGTTAAGTTTGATATCATGTTTACTAAGCCTTCTTCCATGCGCACTTTTTATGAGGCATTTAAATTCATACAACATGCAGCAGGGAAGAAAACCAGCGTGAATCACAGAAGCATGACTAATTAGTATGAGGAGGACAAGGTTTGATATATGGAGAAGCTCCTCGAGGGGTCAGTATGCTTCAAACAAGCTAGTTTGTGTTAAAAGCTGTCTGAAGTACCGTTTATAGCCGTTCCAAATGGCCACATTCAAAGGCCGGGTGAAAAGTCAGCCGTCATGGAGAGTGGCGAGACACAAATTGCAGATTAAAGACCCTGTAGTCAGTAGTAGTTGTGTGAAGAAAGAGAAAAGTACCAAATCACCTCTGCACCTGCACAGTTGCTGCATCAAGAGAAACGTACATGTCAGATTTTTGAGAAATGATTCCCCTAAATTCCTACGTCAGTACATTGTATGTATGGGCGGGGAGACACTGAATGAGCTGACACACACTGATACTGATGCCTTGAAGGTCATGAGCAAGACTTCTGAACAGTAGTAGTTCATGTATTTGTTTGTCTGGCCTTGCTCTCTGCAGCTTGTCACCACTGTACTGTCAGAAAGAAAACACTGTACTGAAAGGATAATGCCTCTACTCTTTTCTAAGACATAACACAGGTTATAGGCGGGTTGAGTACCCTTGAATAGCATGTAAAGTTCTTGAAATGTTTTATAATAGCCTCAGTTGCTATGCAACAACTTTTCAGGTGAGTGAGTGCTTAACATGTAGGCAGTGATGGCTGGTGCATTAAGCTTTTCTGACTGCCCTTATCAAGAGTTTAAGTTAAAAAAAGAAGCAATGCATTGAAATGGGGTTATTTAGGTTATTTTTTTTTTTTTTTTTACAGACACGTCTTCAAACGGTTGAAGTTCCTCGGGAATAAGACCCTCTCTCATGTGTCCACACTCCTTTTTCTGACTATTTGGCACGGTCTTCACTCCGGATACATCCTGTGCTTCTCCATGGAGTTCTTCATCATCACTGTGGAGAGACAGGTACACTACAATCACACAGCACAATGTAGAGATGAGTAATGTAAAGATAATTATGTTCACGAAGCTCAAACCATCTGGGTGTTTATTTCAGTAGGTGGTAAATTTGTTGTTTACCTCTTGGTTTGAGCTTTTTTTTTCTCAATAAACACTATCTTAGCGCTTTGTCTGCATTATATAAACCAATCGTTTGCTTTTAACAAGAGACCATGTGTTATTAAACAGCATTGATCAGATGAACCTCACTGCTGAATGTACTTATGATTAAATATTGACTACAGTCACAATCTGGCATCAGTTTATTATATTACTGTTGTTTTATTGCATGATTTATAACAGGCCCTGGCACTGGTGAGGGACAGTCCCATGCTGACCAAGCTGGCCAACAGCCCACTCTACCCCCTCATCTATGTAGTCCAGCAGTTTATCCACTGGCTCTTCATGGGCTACCCCCTCGTGCCATTCTGCCTCTTCACCTATGACAAATGGCTCAAGGTAACACACACTCAGAGGTCATAGGATGAATATGGTTGTTGTCACTTGTAACATTAAGCTTTCGGTCTTAAAGCAAGGTAAGGGGGAATGGAAGAGGACCCAAATGTAAACAACACAGTTTTATTTCAGACTGAAAGTAATACGGCATTAAAATTGGTAAAATGCAAGCTTTAATTTTCAATATGAGATCATTCTGTTTCATTTATACATTTGATTTCACTAAACAAACACCAAGCTTGCTACTCATCCGAAAGCCCTTAAGGAATCACAAGTGTTTTTGCAGTGTGTCACCATTTGCGTTTAAGTAGCGCTCACAGGTCACTTCAGTGAAGCAGGTGCTGCTTCGAGTTATAGATCCGTGAGTGAAGAGGCTAATGCGATGTGGAAACCGAGCAAGACAAGTTAGTTTTATTTCTACAACCCAAAAACACAATTGCATATTTGGCTTGGGGCTTGACATTCTGTACGTTATATGACACCCTCTATTCTTAGACCCTTGACTTTAATAAGGATAAAAATTCACCCCCAAAAAACTTTAACGGGGGTCAAAATTGGAAGAAATCTAACAAAGGGCTACAACCAAGGGCTACAGACATATAATGGAGTCGTGTTTATAGAATCAACTGAAATGGCAGCAGTAAAATGATTGTATAATATATTAATATTTTATAAAAGTAATACAATATTTTTAAAGGTTCAGTCAAGAGCAGAAATATTACATTCATGGTAGAATGTAAACTGAAGCCTCAATCAAATCAAATTTCCTTTATTTATCCCTGAGGGGGAATTCAGTTAGTCTGTTAGCTCTGTTAGGATGAGACAGCCTGATGGCTGTCTTTGAATCTCTCTGTCCTGCAACAGAGAGAGAGGAGCAGTCCACTGCTGTTTTTTGGGTTCATAAAGGTTTTGTGTAGCAGATGATCCGGGTATTTCAAGATGGACTCTAACATCTTGACAGTGCATCTCTCCTCCTCCTCCTCCAGTGTGTCCAACTCAAACTGTCGATTACTGTTGACTGTTTTGTGTCCTTTTCTTCCTTTCAGGTGTATTCGTCCATCTATTTCTGTGGTCATGTATTCTTCCTCGTAGCCTTTTTAATCATGCCATACCTCCGTAAGGCGCTGGTGCCTAAGAAAGAACGGAGCCCAACAAAGCAGGATTAAAACTTGGTACTAAAACTCGGCATGGTAAGCAAGTGCAGGGCTTTACGTTTTGCCAATTTGTTCCAGTACTAAGCTGTGAATAAATTAAAAAGATCTCTGTGTTTCCTTCCAGGTCCGTCTAAGGCCGAATATCCACTGAAGGGAACTGTGACTTTCGAGGAGCAGAATGGAAAATATTTTAAGGCCTTTAGTAATATATATGTCCATGTAAAAATAAATTTCTATATATTTTTGTGTTTTAAATGGGAAGGGTGTTTTTATAAACATTTGGAGAAATGTTTACAGGAAATGACCATCGTGCCACATGGGGTAATTGTGAGCCAATCAGGGGCGATTTCCTGTTCCTCTTTGTTTTCTTTTTTTTGTAAAGAAGTGTTGGACTTGTAGAACTTGAGAGACTTACATGCTGTCGACACAGAATTGCACTCACCAGTCACGGGTTCAGAGTCTGTCATTGGCTCAGTTTTTTTTGTGTGTATGTGTGATCGTGTGGTATGTGCGTGTGTATGCGTGTGTGTTTCTGTCATTTCTCTCTCACGTCTACCACCCGCATTTAGCAGCAGCAGCAAGACTTCAGAGGAGGTTTAAGCACAGCGCCAGCGTATGCGGCACTTTATAATGTAATAATACAACAATGCTTTCTGCAAAGGACGGATGATTATAATAATAATGATGATAATAATAATCAGGGGGGTAGTTTGTTGAAAATGGCTGCCAGTGGTTATACAAGCACTGTAAATCACACACTGTACACTAATCTCCCAACTCAAAATGGCCTTGTATTAATGAATGTTTTTACAGTTACAACTGTTCTGGTTTTAATTTGATTTGTGATGAAAAAAAAAAGACTTGATTTTCTAGAGTTTTAACAGCTTTTATGAAAAAGAACATTTTGTAGCTTTGGGATAAGATTTCAAGAAATAATTTGCATTGTTCTCCTGCCTTTCCTCGTTTGATGTTTCCGTTTCCTCCGCTCCCTCTGCTCAGTCTGCGCCACTCCTCTGTCTGCCTTGATTCAAGCCCTCGGCCCTCAGCTCTGAAATGCACACATTTGAAAGTGAATAATTTCAGAAGGAGACTTGCACACTGCCCAATCATACAGTCACTACAGCTCATCGTTTTGGTTCATCCTACATTCACTCTGATCTCCATAAATAGGGTGTTTTTGAATTGAGGATTTTTGAACTGGAAACAAGTGTTTTACCTTTGGCCTGCTCTTGTGTTTGTAACAGCGGGTGGTATTTAAAAAGAGCTTGAAGTAAAGGCATCCCATCCCAGAGTGGGAATGCCTCCTTTAGCTTGTTTAATTAGATTTTTGGGGGGGGTGGGGGGCTGGATTGTCCGATCCATGGCATGCTGGAGGAGGAAGCCCCAGCACTGCTGCTGCTGCCGCCACTGACACTCACATGGACAGGACGAACCTCACTGTAGCAACAGCCCAGATTTTGGTAATATTTATACATGACATGGTGATTATTAATTGATGTGAATTGCTATTTCAAGAGACTACTTTTTTGCCTTATTCCTACCAAATGTACAAAGGAAAAGATAACTTGGGATGGATTGGGAAGGGGTGGGGACTGATTTTCAAATACAATTTTATAATGTTCATTAAAAACGCTGCATTTCAAGTGAGGACTCTGGTTATTGTGTGCATCTGTGTGCCATTGGATTCATGAGTCTGACAGTAATATTCAATCTTTTATTTTAAAATCTATTGTACAAACACTGCAGACATGCTAAACATAGTAAATCAATATTTAAATTAAATATAATCATAGTTTGTACAGTGTTATGTTTGATAGATTTAATGTATTCTTTAAACTCGTCAATTCAGTAATAATGGGAAGTTTTGTTATTTTACATTTATGTGACATTTGCCATAAAGGCCTATAATTCATGAATAAGTTGACATAGACTTCATTGTTGAATTTAAACAATATAATCTTTGAGTCCAAAAGTGAAACAAACAAAAAAAACCTGGTGAAATATTTATGTTAAAATTTCCTGGTTCATTGCTGCAATAATCACATTATTTTTCTATATCTAAGAATTTGGGAGAAAAAGTTATTGGTCAGATATATATTGTGTTAAATATTTAGATATGTACATCTTAAATATTATTGGTAATGCAGAATTTAAATGGTGCTAGCCATGCTCTCTGCCAATCGGTAGGGGAGACGGGGCCATTGTAACACACTCAAGTCCTCCAATCAGAAACATGCTCGAGGGGTGTCACTTCCTCTGCACATGCTCAGTAGGTCTCTCTCTTCCTGTGGAAAATGAGCAAGATCATGTCACCTGATTTTGGGGTATGAAAGTTACTTTTTGGATGTACAGTATTTTTTTCTGCTGTCTAAAGTTCAGATGGAATTTAAACATCTATGAGTTTTGTCTCTAGGTTGAAGGTTAAACATGAACATCTTATGCTAATATAGGCCAAGATGTTGCTAGCTAGCACACACGACTTTATCATGGCTGCAAGATCAAGCCAAGCTGGAAGCTCCTAGTTGGTCTGTATGTTTTCAGAAGTTCTTTCTACATCTGCAGAACCATGTTGCAGCAGTGTGAAAGCTTCCTATACTTCTAGTCTCAGTGCTCATAAGGAAAGCTGGTTCTGTCCTGGGAGTGAACTGGACTCTGTTGGAGGTGTTCAAGAGGAGGATGCTGAGGAAACTACTTAGTATTTTGGACAATGCCTCTTATTCTTTGCAAGCCACATTATAGCCATGTAGGAGTACCTTCAGCTGTAGACTAAGACCACCGAGGCGCGGCACAGAACACCACAGGAGGCCATTTCTGCCAGTCGACTTCAAACTCTTTCACTTCTTCCCTTTCTGCAGGATGAACAGCTAAAACGTCAGACACAGAACAATAATAGCACCATGTACAATATCAGTTAAATGAATTTGCAATATTACCTTGCCTTTCTATGTCAAGTGCAATATTACCTTGTCTTTCAATATCCAGTGCAATATTACTTCCAATATCCCGTGCAATGTTACCTTTTAATACTTCTTCAATATCACTTGCAATATTACTTTTCAATATCATGCACAATATTATTTTTATGTTCTAATTTACTAATTCTGATGACAGTTGGTGAGCATTGCCAGATGTGCACTAGTCGTGCTAAATGTGGTCAGTTCAGGATGTGATACATGCAGATAATTTGGCAGTTTGTTGTCAGTTTGAGTTGTGGTATAGTTGTGGGTGAGAAAATGTTTTCTCTGAAGAGCAGATAAAGTTCCTGGTGTTGTTGTTGGTGAAGAGTAGAAGGAGAAAAAGACATGCATGCTGGTTAGACACCGCAGCAATGTTTCCCCACCATCGAGGCTCACAAAGAAAACGGAAGTTGCAACCTGCGGGCCTGAAAGGTGAAGCCACAGTGAGTGCCAGAATTCTGCAATAGCAAGAGTAATCCTTGTGATACCCCTTTTTGACCAAAGCAGTTTCAGGGCCAGTTCGGATCCAGAGCTAGTGCTGGTTCACAGTTGGTTCAACTTGTGAACCAGCTCTGAACCTGTTTGCTTTTCCACAGGCTCTAGGGCCACGTCATTAAATTGCAGACTACATGTCTCTATGACACATCTGTGCTGCCCATTTAATCACTATGGACACCAAATACATTCTTATTAACTCTGAATGTATGATCTTAATGTTGGACTATGTTGTAAGCTAGCACCCTAGCTCGCCTGAATCAATCACATTGCACTTAAACAAATCACATAAATGAATGATACACGTTTTAATTAGTTTCTCTCAACGCACGGAGTTGGTCTTGTTGGTCTCATAACCCCGCCCCCAGCCCCTGACGTAACCGGTTCACTCTTCAAGACCAGCAAAAAGTTGGTGCTGCTGTGGAACCAGTTTGTGGAGGAGGCTCTGGTCGAAAAGACTTGGACCCCATGTCAAAATTTCCAACTTTACAGCAGACATAAACATGTTTAGGGCCAGGTACAAAGAAGCACCTTTGGTCTCTGTAGCTATTCCCCTCTTCATGACAACTTTTAGATGGGTTGGGATTTTCATTATAGTCACCTGTTTAATTTATATTTTAAAAATCTCCATTATTAAGGTTCAAGGTAGTGACAGGAGACGCTTGACCTCTTTGTCCCTTGTTTCTAATAACCAGGAAGGTAGTCAGGCACTGCCAAGATTACGAGGGCCGGAGCCATGGGAACCATCCACTTTAAACTTAATTTTGACTCTTTGGGAACCTATTGATGAAGTCATGGAGACTCTCTCCATATTTTAGTCTATGAGGAAACTTCAGCCAATGACTGCCAAATGGGGCCAATCACACATACTTCATAGCTTTTCAATGAGAATTAATTGTATACTCTTGTACTTACTCATGGGAATATATCAACTACATTGGTAATAAGTGCACATATATGTGTCTAATATCAATCAATCAATCAATCAAATCAAAATTACTTTATTTATCCCCGAGGGGAAATTCAGTTAGTCTGTTAGCTCTGTTAGAATGAGACAGCCTGATGGCTGTAGGAGTGAAGGATCTTTTGTATCTCACCGTTCTGCAACGGAGATAAAGGAGTCGTCCACTGCTGTTTTTTTGGTCCATAAAGGTTTTGTGCAACGGATGATCCGGGTATTTCAAGATGGCCTCCAACATCTGGACAGTGCATCTCTCCACCATCTCCTCCAGTGTGTCCAACCTGGCTCCAACCACAGAACCAGCTCTTTGACCAGTCTGTCCAACCGCCTTCATCTCTGTGTCTGATGCTGCCTCCCCAGCAGACTGCAGCATAAAACAACACACTACCACCACAGACTGATAAAACATCTGCAGCATTTTACTACAGATGTCAAGAGATCTGAGATCCTTAAGAAAAAGAGGCGTTTTAGGGACCAGTCCAACTTACTATCCAGGTATACACTTAGATACTTCTAACTTGGCACCACCTCCATGTCCACCCTACAGGTATTCACTGGCTGAAGGGGGGCTTGAACCTGAGGAAATCTATGATAATTTCCTTAGTCTTTGAGGTGTTCAGGAGGAGATAGCTCTTGTGACTCCAGTCACTGAAGGCTTTTATCAGATCCCTATATTCACATTTCTGTCCATTCCTGATACAAGCCACAATAGCAGTGTCGTCCAAGTACTTCTGGATGTGGCAGGACTCGGCACGAGTTGTATTTGAAGTCCACTGTGTACAGTGTGAACAGGAATGGAGCCAGAACAGTCCCTTGTGGAGCCCCTGTGCTGCTCATTAATGTCCCAGAAACACAGTTCCCAGACCTGACATACTGTGGTCTTCCTGTCAGGTAATCTATGATCAAGGAGATAAGGGAAAGATCCACTCCCATCTCTGTGAGCTTGTTTTTGAGTATGTAGCATTGGATGGTGTTGAATGCGCTTGAAAAATCAGAAAGAAGAAAAAAGAACATGATTCTCACATAAGCACCAGTTTCCTCCAGATGACATGTGAAAATGTTGCAACTTCCCCCCAGTCTCCCCTACCTATACAAATGTTGTCCAAAAAAACCCATTTCCTCTAGGAGTTATTTAACTTTTTTCATGTACGCTTATTTTTGCATTTCGCAGTCATTATGTCAATATGAGTGTGACACGAGCACAGGGCAAAAGGGGTGATATGACGTCATTTTGCAGTCTGGTGATGGCAAGCTTGAGCAGTGGGGAATAAGGGATTTAATATAATTTAATAAAAAAACTAAAAATAAAAAAAAGAGGATAAGATTGTCACTTGTGAAGCAGGCCAAGAGCTGAGAATAAACGTGACGGGATGAATTGCTGTGTCGGGGTCTGAGTCACTCTCAATGTGCGTTCAACAGCAAAAAACAGCCAGAGCAGCAGTCTGGTCCTGAGCTGGTGGGGGCCGGAGAGAGAGGCAGATAGAGAGGGAGAAGGACGCAGTGTGGGCGGGTTAAGAAACGCCGAGAGGGAGGGGACGCCAGCGTAATATTCCCACCGTTTTTTCTCCTCCGTATAGAGCCGAAAAAACAAGGGCATCCATCGGTCTCTCTTCATCCTCCTCACACCTCATCACCGAGTCTAACGTCAAGCCGAGACGCATACACCCTGTCATTTCCCCGGCTGCTGTTTTTAACACTCACCGGTGTGTCCTCTCCTCTACCTGGAGGTTTGTTTTCAGCCTGCGGGGGGATTGCCGAGCCGAGCGGCAAGCAGGGGCGTGAGAGGCGGATGCTGCGAGCGTAGAGGCTGGGTACCAACCAGGAGCATCACCGCACGGTAATGTCAAATCTTTTTCTCCAGGCTGTAACCTTCATTTGTGCGACATTTCCTCTCTTCCTCTGGTGTGAGCTCTCAACATGGCTATAAGGCGGTCACGGAGCCCAAGCTGGTAATGTGTGTCAATACCAGCCTGTAATGTAAAACGGCTGATTATTGTCGCATAGCATGTTTCTCTGCTCTTGGATGTATGTGTAGCCTGAACAACCTGTGACCAAATGGAGTCTCCTGTTATATATCCCCCCCCCCTTTTCAAAATGTAGTCTCCTACAGTGTATATATGTTGTCCCGTAGCCTATGAAGGACTGCAGCAATGGAAAAACGTAGAGGCTTGTTATGTCAATGAGAGCATGAAACCCCCCCAAGGACTCATTTTTCAGTTGTGGCCACAAGAAAACAGCTGCATTTCTTTCCTTTTTTTCTTTTTCTCTTTTACAAACCACAATTAAAATATTGGAAAACACCCACACAGCCACATGCGTAACCTACTATAGTGACACACACACACACACACACACACACACACACACACACATATAGCCTACATACAGTGCACTCACTCACTCACGACCAGGTATGTACCCGCTCTACGGACTATTTTCAGCTCTGCAAGCTAATTTTTCATGCAAAACCAGAAACAGTTATGGATTATTGGTTTATTTATGCTGACTCAATATGCAGCACCAAATTGAGTTCACCCTGCGGGGGTCCTCTCTCACCTGTTTAGGCCACCAAAGGTTACATACATGACACATTTCCTGCATAAACACAGCAACTGATAGGCCTGATGTGTGCCTCTCTTCTTGTCTTGTTACTGTACCTGTCTCTTTCTGTGCTGATTGATGCATGTACTGTACCCCCCCCCCTCCTCACCCCACCCCACCCTGCCCCCCCTCCCCTCTTTCCTTTCCTCCCTCAGATGGACAGAATGAATTTTCTCTCCTTCTTCCTCCTTTGCTTGACTTCAGTTGCCAGTGGCAACAAAGGTCAGTTCCTCATCATTTTGACTGTTAATTGTGAAGTGTTGAGATGATTGTTGACATCGCCATGAGAACAGGCAGACCTGACGAGGTGCTCGGCCACAGAGACATGGCTGTTTTGCCCTGAAATGACTTTATTGTTCCTGTGCATTGATTACATATCCTCATTACATAAACATACATGTTTGTACATTTCATGCATGTGCCTGTTTTGCCAGTGCTGTGACTCTGAGGAGATGATAAATCTGTTTCGTCCTCAGTAGCAGATTTATCATCCTTGATAACCATGACTCTGATTCAACATCATTGTTCCAATGATTATCATGCTGTGGGGAAGGCGAATGAAACAGACAGCGTGGAGGGAGAATGTCAGAGAAGGAGGTGGTGGAGGAGAGCGATGCAGGGAAGGCGAGGAGATTGAAGGAGAGATGGAGTTTCAGAGAGAAACAGAGAGAGAGAAAGAGGGAGAGAGAGAGAGACGGGGGAAAGGAGAAGGAGCTGTGACAGGAGAGGACGTGGCCGAAAAGACGCAGGCTGATAAAGAAGGGAGGAGGAGGATGAAGAGGAGGTGGCGGTGGAGAGAGAGGTGGTACGTGAGATCAGGTGACACGAGGGAAAAGGGAAAAGAAAAGAGCCAGATAGCGGAGCATTTGTGTGTATATACTATATGTGTGTGTGTGTGTGTGTGTGTGATGCGAGGAGGGGTGGGCGAGTGTTGTGGGGCGATAGAGTGACAGAGAGAGGAAGAGTGCCAGCAGAGACAGAGAGATGGAATGGGATGCCTCTCAATCTGTAATCCCGAATGTAATCCACAGGCCTGATGCTCAGATTAATGCTATATAGCAGAGCAGACGAGGGAGGGGTGGAGGGAGGGAGGGGTGAGGGAGGAGATCAACTGAGGGGACAGAGGGCGGGAGATAAATGACCAAAAAAGAGACATGGCAGAGGACTGGATATAGAGGAGGAGGAGGAGACGTTGTCAGGCCAGACCTTGAGAGGAGACGATGAATATCTGCGATCAGGGCTGATTCTCAATAGTTTAATAGAGTCTTAAAAGCCCACTCAGATTTATATTCTGTGATCACATATTGTCTTGTTTAAATTCTGGTTCAGCTGCTTGTGTTCACACAGTTATGTACATTTGACAGTATTTGAGCATTTTAGCTTCTTTTAAATAAAAAATGTGTTGTTTTTTTTAGATAAGATGGAGATTGATATTTTACTGGGGATCCGATTCTCAGTGTCGTTGTTGGTCTTGTAATGGCCAAAATCAGGGTGAAAAAAATAATAATCTCATACAATCCATTAACCTAAATTATCAGATAAATCACCCTTTACCAAACTTTGAACGACATGCCATAAACTGATACGGATAGCAGTAACTTAAGGTTGGGCTGTTGGTATTAAAAAGTGGTATCAATCTTTCCCTGTCTTTACTAGCCAGGGGTGCATATAACAGTTATTTTCATTATTGATTAATCTGCTGATTATTTACATTATTATTCATTGGGTCTATAACAACTAAGAAAATATCTGTTACACTTTTCTAGAGGCTAGTTAGTGTAATGTCCTCAAATTATTATTTTTTTACGAATAGCACAAAAACCCCTAAGAATTTGAACTTTATCACATAAGACAAAGAAAAGCGTTAAATCGTCTCAACTGAGAAGTAGAAAAATGAGAATTACACACGTTTTTAGTCGACTAACATTCACACTACACAAAGAATTGTACAAAAGCACAACTTTAAATGTTTACCAGAGACGTGCTCATAAGTTTATTGGAAATAAGTAATTCAGCATAAAAATGACTATTTCATTAAAGAAATCTTAGTCAACTCGGGCCAAAATGACCGATCAGTTGACTGATCAACTCAGAAGGGGGCAGCCAAAGATTGTTGGTTATTTTTGCTTAAAACTTTAGCTAAACAATGATTCAATTATATAAATTGTTGCTGACTACTGGCTTGATTAATCCCCTAATGATTTTAGCTCTTAAAAATTGAGTATGTCAACATAAAAATAGGCCATTACAAGAAAAAGTATTATCAGCTAAATTTGCTTAATGAGCAACTTAACACCATATTTTAGCATCATTGAACACCAGACTGGCCTCTGTCAGGGTTTTATATTACATTACAGATCATTATGTGTTACTCTATTAGCAGCATTTTAATATTGTAGCTGATTGAGCTCATTTTAGCTATTAACTATATCTATTAAATACATGTTGTGGAGTCACATTTCCATCTTAAGTGAAGTGGAGTAGAAGCACAAAGTAGGATAAATTAGAAATACCCCAGTAAAGTACCTTTATATTGGACTTAAATACTACGTATGAGTAATTGTACTTACAGTGGTAACTTTGCACCACTGAAAAATAGACATGTAAGAAAATGTTGGCACACTTTATGTTGTGATATTATGTTTTGTTATACTGTAACAGTTCTCAAAAACACTATATATTGATTTTTTTATTAATATTTTACGTGCAAAGATTCTTAGATTGCAGAAAAAGGTCAAAGGTCTTTTTGCTAAGAAAAGTAAACTCTTTTAGAACTTATTTTAGCCACATGATTGTGCATTCTTTATATTTGACAATTTTTCCTTAATCAGATTTGAAAAAACCCACAATATATTGAATCATAAACCTTATATCATGATGCGTATCGTATTGCCAGATTCTTGCCAATACACAGTCCTCCTGAGAAACTCACATTTATATTCTCCAGTAAAATATAAACACATTTATATTCTCCAGTAACTTATAAACATATTGATATTCTCCATTGAGGTATAAAAAAGTATTGGCTTTTTAATCGAAAAAATTTCAAGAAAGGGATAGAATGTCTGAAGAGAGAGAAGTTTGATCAGATTCAGAACCGGCAGCCTTTTCCTCTGTTGACTCTCCTCTCACACATGAGACGGTACAATTAGTTCCAGTCAGATTTTCTGGAAAATTCACTGTGAAGACAACAAAGCAATTGCTAAACATGAGTCTGGTGCTTCTGTCTGATTTCAAACTCCGTGTCTTCAGCGTTAGGGAGATTGAGGACAACAGAGGGGAGGCTCTCCGGCTTTGTTTTTGCTCTTTGCTGAAGTGTAAAATCGTCATCCTTCTGGCTCATTAACTTGCCCTTTGATCACTCAGCGCAGAACATTCAGCACAAGGATGAATAATTAATTCACAATTAAAGGTTAAATTCACAGTAAACCTCGGGCATTTAGTTTGGACTTGGCTGTTGTTGTTGTTGTTTTTTCTCTTTTTTCTGCGCATTTTTGTTTGGCAGGCCAGTTTGGCTGATTGATACGAGCAATATAACCCTCTGTGTGATAAGGTGAGATCTGACTGCCTTTAATTATACTGCCAAGCAGGAAGGTGTGCAGAGTGGAGCTTGACATGAACAAGAGAGGGAAGTCTTTATGGAGAGAGAAAGAATGTAAGAGGGGGTGTGTGAATGTGATTAAACTGTCCTTGTGGTCACACATACATTGTGTATTTTTCCACTCATGCTCACCATGTCCTCGCCCATAATGGGGTGTTATAAATAGACACGTTGGTTCCTTCTAATTGCTCCATTTAACCCAAAGCCTCTTCGGTCTCTTCTCTGTGCCGTTCAGCCAATAAGCACAAGCCATGGATCGAGACAGAGTACCAGGGGATTGTCATGGAGAACGACAACACCGTGCTGCTCAATCCCCCTCTCTTCGCCCTGGACAAAGATGCTCCACTTCACTACGCTGGTAACACCAACTGCACGAAACAGCATGGGAGAATGTAGGATGAGAGAGCTGGCACAGAAAAATGCCCCAAAATATTTAAACTTTTCCATGAATTTGCTCGAACATCCACAGAACTGGCTGCTGTGAAAAATAGGTCAAATCAAGTGCTCGCACAGCCAAGTTGAAAATCACATCAGCAGGCCAAATTGAAAATTATCTCACCCGGCCTTGGTCGGGCCTTCATAGTAAACACGACGCTCATTTTCACAGAGAGAGAGAAGTTTGAGCTATTAGCCTGCTGCCATTTCCTACCATATTTCCCAATAGAGCAGTCTAAATATTAAAGGCAATGTATTCAGTCACAGAGTCCACTATTTTTAGCCCATCATAGTGTAATTCAACCCTTCTTTGCAGGAGCAGCAGTCGGCGGCACTCTTGCCTCTGCAGGCTGATGAAATAAGGTTATCACGTTTGCACTCCTGGAAATAACCATGTTCAGTCAAATTATTATAGCTTGACTAGAATTACTCTCCTGAATTTATTGGGCTTGTGTCAAGAAGGAAGAGAAAATTAGCTGTTTGAGCAAGAAACCTTCCCTACCTTCGACTTCTGCCAACCAGGGAAGATCAGCTGCTATATTAAGGCTTTTATTTTGAGTCCCAGCGGCAGTCAGTTTTTATTCTATTCTTATAATGATTGTATAAGATAAAGGGACACTTAAAGGAATCCTCTAGATGTCTGTCTGCACTTATTATAATCTAGAAAAAGACTAGGTTATCGGACTTTAAAGGGATAGTTTGGGGTTTTTTTCAGTGGGGTTGTATAAGGTACTTACCCATAGTATAGTCAGTGTATTAATACAGTAGATGGCGCCCCCACTGAGAAGCAGGCAGGAGTACTGACACAGAAGCTAAGTGATGTACTGCTGTGGACGGCTGTTTTAATCATAATAATAACCTTTATTTGTATAACACTTTTCAAAGCAAAATGACAGCTTCATAGAAAAGATGTGGGGAAAAGCCTTAAAATAACACAAATGATTGAGACAATAAAAAGAAGAAGTGACAGGGCGCACAGAGATAAAGAAATATGAGTTTTTAGTTCAGACTTAAAGGAATCAGAGGTAGCGAGATGAATTTTAAGAGGACTGCTGTTTTTCCAAAGTTTGGGGGTGCTGACAGGAAATAAATCACCTTTAGTACTGAGTCGAGACTGCAGAGTTTTGTAGCAGGATTTGAGGTGGAGTGAAGGTATGCAAAGGCTCGGAAATTTATGCTGGAGCCAGACCTGAAGAGCTTTAAAAGACATGAATAAAACCCAAAAACCTGGACTATGAAACCAACTAAAAGCCAATTCAGCGAGGGCTCATTAAGAGTTATATAACCTCTGTTATTTGTTCCAGTTAAGAGATAAAGCTGCAGCATTCTTTATAATTACTGAACTGGACTATCGAGCCTACAGGGCCTTAAAATGTCTGGGGTCACCCCCTGGCATTCACCTGCAAAATGACACTTAAAGAGACTAAAAATGACCACAAAGACACATAACTGCAAGATGTACAAAAAACTACAGAGACCAAAACAAGTACAAAGAGATGCAGAACAGCTGTAAAGAGAAGCCTTCAAACTCCCACGAACAGAGGCAAAATGACAACAAAGAGACGTTGAACAACTACATTTAAGACGAAAACAGTTACAAAGTGACATAAAACTACTACATAAGACATAAATTGAGCACAAAGAGACACAAAACCAGAGAATGATGTATACAAAAGGCACAAAACATGAAAAATGAGGCAAAACAACTAAAAAGTCTGAGCCTTTTGTAAAAAAGGCAACAACAATCATTTTTGTAACAATAGGTAGCTGATGATCATTATGTTATTATATTTCAGACAATATTTTTGTCAAGAATGACAATACAGGAGCGTCTCAATAAATTAGAATATCATAGAAAGTCAAATTCAATTCAAAACGGGGAAATAGCACTTACACACAGAATGAAACATTTCATGTCTTAGTTCATTTAATTTCTTCTAATTATAATGATAATGGCTTACATTTAATGAAGACCTAAAAATCAGTGTCTCCAAAAATTTTTGGATTATTACAAAAGACCAATTTTAAAATGTATGTTTAATATGTGAATGTTGGCCTCTGAAAAATATGTCCATCTATATGACTCAATACTTGGTTGGGGCGATTTGACTTGAACTACTGGAAATGGACTTTGATATATAAATGGATATTCTAATTTATTTAGATGCACCTGTATAAGTGAATCTGGGTTCATAGTATCCATAATTTGCTGCAGTTACTTTATTGCTCTGATCTGATACAACAAGTTATTTTTCTCCCTCCCTCCGTCTCTCTCAGGTGAAATCTGTGGTTTCAGGGTTCATAATGGCCCCTCGGGGTCAGGCTCCGTCCAGTTTGAAGCCGTGGTTCTGGACCGCTCCACTGGCGAGGGCCTGGTCCGGTCCAAGGAACCGCTGGACTGCGAGAGCCAGCGGGAGCACAGCTTCACCATCCAGGCCTACGACTGCGGAGAGGGACCCGATGGAGTCAACAGCAAGAAATCCCACAAGTTAGTTAGTCCTCTCTCCTCCCAATTAAAACAGAAGATATTGAATGTTTTGAACAGTAATCACTGTAAAGACTCTGCAGTCCTTTCTGCTTCCTGTTGTTACAATAATCCATCTCTCTCTGCTTCCCACTCCCCTCCCTCCGTCCCTCAGGGCCACTGTGCATGTGCGTGTAAACGACGTCAATGAGTTCTCCCCCGTGTTTGTCGAACGTCGCTACGAGGCGTCAGTCCCAGAGGGGCGTCTGTTTGACCGGATCGTGCGCGTGGAGGCTCTGGATGCCGACTGCTCCCCGCAGTACAGCCAGATCTGCTTCTATGACATCATCACTCCTAATGTGCCCTTCGCTATCGACAACGACGGTGAGATATGTTTTATCTCGGAGCAGTAAATCAACAAGCGTGGACCTATTAATATTTGTCTGTCTGCTGCAGAAATACAATATCCCCACCAGTCACCATATTATTATCTTCATACGCTGTCTGCGCTATCTGCTCTGTGTGGCCTTGTTCGCTAGAAAAATCACTTCAATTCAATATTTGGTATTCAACCCCTAAACTCAATACATGAAAAACACACAAACCAGACTCTGCTGGGGTATTGATGTCTGCATAGCGACAGAGTGAAAAGAAGTGCAGGTATTTAATTCCTCACACAGGTAGAAAGCGAAAGATGTTAAAATAGACTGTGTGTGGGCGGACTATTGTTCTGTCTCTGCATAAACATGGCAGCAGCTGTTCAGTTTTATATAGCATGCCTTTTTTTGTTTTTGTATGCTTCCTGGCTGCTCGTAGATTCCCTAAATTCCTCGTCGTAATTGTATCCATTGACTGTTTGCTGGGAGATCAATTGTAATGTGACACAGCAGCCGAGCACGACAGTGTTTTAGCATGACTCTGCAGAATCGTCCTGGACTTCTTGGAGGGTTTTTGCAGAGGGTTTGTGCAGCTCCTTTCTTTTTTGGGTCAAACTGGTACAGAGACCTTTTGTTCCAACCGTGTTCAGACGCTGTGGGCTTGTCATTGTCTGTTTTTCCTTTTCCCCTCACTTTGTCTCTTCTGTTCCTACCATTATCTCTTTCATCCCTCTGTCTCTCCTCTCGCCATGTCACACCATCTTACCTATTGTCTGTCAGCTGGCATGCTGAGCGCTGTCAGCCTATCGCAGTTATTCTCTGTTGCCTTTATCTGTTAAAACAGGAAAACCCTTCACTTTTTATTCGGCTCTGTTCGATTTATCTTCCTTTTGTTTCCTCGGGATATATATTTAGTGCACTGAGCAGGAGAGCGGCTCTGTTATTGTGTACATGTGGTGATTGAAGCTTTATCAATGAGCGCTCATTTGTTTCTTTCAGTTTCAGCTTCTTACTGATGACGAATCCTGCTATTTCTGTTCCCCTTTTGTTCCTGTGTTTCAACATTTCTTGTCCTTTCTTTCTTTGTCTCTCTGTCTTGTCTCCTAGGTAACATTAAGAACACAGAGCCGTTGGACTCCAAGCGTCAGCGTGTTCACACCTTCTGGGTGACCGCCTTCGACTGTGGGAAGAACCGAGCCCAGGCCGACGCCCAGGTCGTAGTCACGGTCAAGCCTTCCTGCAAACCCGGCTGGATCGGTAATCAATGTCTCGAGCCGCTCTCTTTCTGCCTCGATTATCATGCTCGGATATCTCTCGCGAGGTTCCACAGATGTCTTTTTAGTCGTTTAATCTGGTGAAACGATCGCTTTTAGTTGAAAAGTGCGTGGGCTGCCGCTTGGATGAATCACCTTTTGCATGTTTATATCAAGAGCTGAGCTTTAAAGAGGTAGTGCTGAACCTAAGTAATATCAAGGGAAAGCATTTAATTAAACTGCGAGAATGTATTTATAGGATCATAGATACTACTAGTACTACACTTTCTCTGTAATTGCCTGATATTAGATTCCTCCACAGGATGAGCACAGTTTATTGACAGTGCAGTCCAATTTAAACACAATTTCACATTTTAATATGCCAGTTTCCAGCTCCTGTGACATTTATTCAGCTATAAGCGCATTTGAAATATATATACTGTATAATAATGAGAGAATATGTGAATGTAGAAGGGCTGGGTAGTCGATACACAGTCATGGAAAAAAAATAATAAACCACCCCTGTTTTCTCCTTGCTTTCTTTTTCATTTAATGCCTGGTCCAACTAAAGGTACATTTGTTTGGACAAATATAATGATAACAACAAAAATAGCCCATAAGAGTTTCATTTAAGAGCTGATATCTAGCCATGTCCATGGTTTTCTTGATAAGGATTTTGGTTATTATCACAAAAACCATAGAAAATGGCTAGATATCAACTCTTATGAGCTATTTTTGTTGTTATCATTATATTTATCCAAACAAATGTACCTTTAGTTGTACGAGGCATTTAATGAACAATAAATTGAAGAAAACAATAGTCTAATATTTTTGACTGTATCTGTACCACAATACATAGAGGTCTGCGACGGGAAGTCAGAACTGTTACTTTTTCACATATTAGCAACTTTTTGCATGTTTTAAACTAAAATTATCGCACCTCGTAGCGGAGACATAGTGCATATGTTATTTGCTCATAATTACTGACATTTTTTTCAGGATGGACTAAACGTGTGGAGTACACACCCGGGTCAGGTAGCATCCCGCTGTTCCCCAGCCTGCACCTGGAGACCTGTGAGGAGACAGTGTGGAACATCCAGGCCACCGTAGAGCTCCAGACCGGACACATCGGGAAGGGCTGCGACAGAGACAGCTACTCTGACAGATCTGTGCGACGGCTGTGTGGTGAGTTTGGGCTCACAGCTCAAAGTGTGAATATTCAGAGTGTGGGAAAATTTGAATACTGTAAAAAGTTAGATTTTTATGACTTTTTTGATTATAAAGAGCGGAGAAATGCACATCGTCCATTGCAATGGCAGTTCATCGACCACTGAGCCCAACATCACGATTTAAAAGCCCCGCCCCCAACCAACACCTACACCTGAGCACGTGTTTGCAGTGTCATATAGCAAGTGCTTAAAAAGTAACAATTTTGATTTATTTAATGTTGCACAGACCAGCAAACTCGTGCTGTCACATCAATGATTCTAAAGTAGAAGAGACTTTGTTCAAACTGATTCAGACAATTGATTTAGGATTTTACTGATTACTTTTAAAGCTCGTTTAGGTCTGACTCCTAACTATTTATCAGAGTCATTAATTCCCTACTAGCCGACCTGCGTCCTTAGATCCTCGGGTGGCTCCTTTCTGACTAAAGTCAAAAGTAAAATCCAAAGGTGACTGGGCTTTGGAACGATGTATACAATGTTAAATATTATTAGAGCTGCCCGAGGAGATAAGGCACATAGAGTCTGTAGCTTCTTCTAAATCACTTCTTAAAACCCACTTTTATAGAGTGTTTTCCATCTGGCTCTTTTTCATTCTATTCTATTATCTATATAGTCGTCCCTTTACCTTTTAATTATGTTCTTATTATTTATTTACTTTCCCTTGGTATCTGAGATTGTCTTGTAATTGATCCTATGCTGTCTTTTATCATTTTTATGTAAGAATTGTTTTCTTAGGCCTTATCTCTGCTCTTTATGGCGTCATTCTCCTTTGTGATTAATTGCTCTCTGTCAAAGCACTTTGTAAGCTGTTTTTTTATGAGGTGCTATAGAAACAAAATGTTTATTAGTAGTAGTATTAGTCTATGTAATTCAGAAATTTCTGGTGATTTTCATTTGATTTGAGTAGTTTGTGGTTGAAGCATCATTGTGATGTTTCACTGTGGACATTGACGTATGCAGATTTGGTAGACATTGCCCAACCCTACTTTGGCTGCAGTGATGATGCAGAGACGCTAAAACAAAACGCTTCAGACAGGCGGTAAATAGAGGTATTAGAGCCTGACTGTTATATGGGGATTATTGAGGCTGATGCTGATACTGAATTTAGAGAGGGAGAATTAGTTGTTCACTGATTTTTCACCACTCTGCAAATGTACCCAGAGAGCTACATTATCTAATAGTATTTAACATTGTATACATTGTTATACATGATAAAAAAAATTTTAATTGTCATCCAATTCTGTTAATGATAACTAAGAAAATTAAAAATGAAAAGGAATTAAATAATCATTATTACTGTTAAGTTTCAGTCAATTGCTGACTGTTTTTTTTAAAAAGAATAAAAGATTCAATAGCTAGCACAATTTCTGAATCACACCAAGCAACATTTTCTGCATTATATATTGTGTAAAAAAAAGTTTTCATAGCGGCACATGTCAGACAGCATATACACAGTAGCCCCCCTAAGTTAGTTAATAAAATGTTTTTTTTCCTCTTTCTATGAAATTATGTGATAATGTGATTTATTATTGACAGCTGTAGTGCATATCTTCTCAACACTTTATTAATGAATCTCTTCCAAACATGTCACAATGAAAACCACAATTAACAGAGGATTGTGTCTGAAAACACAATTATTCAAACTTTATGGGTGACCATTAGGCCTGTCATGATAATAACTATATCGACTTATCGTTTGATATATAAAAATGGACACAATGGTTTTTTTCTGGACTCAATATATTGTAGCTTACATGCGTGACTTTTTGTGCTTTTTTGTGTTGTGTTTAAAGTAATGCTGCAAATATCTGCCAGACAGTACGAATTGCCAAAAAACCCGATCATCAGCCATTCCAGCTGTTTATATATTATTTTAATAATGAAATAATATAATACATAATTAATATCTCATTGCAATGTTTTGTTAACAGAGCCTGAAATTCTATTTCATTTCATCATATTTCATTATTTTGGTTGTTGTTTATTTTTTTGTTTTATTTATCTAGGATATTTTCCACATTTCAGTTTCAATGTTTATTATTCCTGAGATTTAAAACTTCATTGCTGTGAAAAAAAGGATGGACTTAATATGCTCTAATATCGTTATAAAACTAAAACATCAATACAACAATACTATCGTTTATCGTGACGGTTTCTGGGAAAATATATCGTCCTAAAAATGTGTTATCGGGACAGGCCTAACATGGATATCGTTTGATAATATCTGTCAACCGATTTATCTGCCGGACTCTGAGAGGTATATTCAGGCAGTAGGAGAAAAAAATGTTGTTTTTTTCATATTAAATCATGTAAACATGTTCTAGTCGAGATTTCAAGCATGGACCTGACAATGAGTAAAATATTCCCCCTTCATTATTTTCTCTCTTTCTCCTCTTCAGGTGCTGTCCGGGGGGAAGTCGACCTCCTCCCACCTCCCTCTCCTGCCGCCAACTGGACCTCCGCCCTGCCCACTCTCCCCTCCTCTGATTCATCTCTGGTCTTCTCCTTCAACGGCTCCAACCACGTCGCCGTGGTGCCTGACTCGGTTGTCTCGGCGTTGTCGGGCGACCACTTCACCCTGCAGCTGTGGATGCGACGGGGCGGCGCCAACATCCAGCCGACCACCACCCAGACCAGAGGAAACCGCAAGGAGGAGGAGACTATTGTGTGCAGCACTGTCAAGAACGGTGCGTTACTTTGCAGAGTCATGATTTTAATAGAACTCTAAGTGAGTGTTTTGGAATATGAGGAGAATATTATTGGCAATTCTGTTCTGGGAAAACATCACACGTTAAACCCCATAAGGTTACCCACTAGAAACCACACAACTGGAGCGAAAATAAAGGCTAAAATAGAGAAAAAAACCTGTTTATAGCTTCAACAACTACTATCAAGGTGCTCTTGAGAGAGACACTTAACCCCGAGCTGCTCCACTTGAGCAGCCAAGTGGAGAGCAGCAGAAAGACAGTAAAACGCTGTAATAGTGCCAGGCTGAATATCGTGTGTGAATATTTCCATCTTTATGCCTTTGTAGGGGTAGCTAAAAAAATCCCAGCATGTTCAGCAAACCTTCCCTCGGGTTAAAACAGCAATAAAATTCACAAGTGAGAAAGATAAAACAGAGATTAAAATCTATATTAAACTCATTGCACATTTTTATGTCGTACTGTGGTTGTTCTCTGAAGAAATGTCGGGTGATATGAAGACAGTTTGACAAGACCACACTGACCCACCAATTATTTTCTCCTCTGCTTTTACAGATGATTCCTTCTCCCACTATTCCCTCTCCGTCCACGGCTGCCGCCTCTCTCTCTTCTACTGGCCCGACGTCTCAGCCGCACGGCCCGTCAAGTTCTTGTGGAAACTGGAGCAGGTACTGAGGGAACGGCAACACTTAGCTTTGATGTTCTTCTGTATTCGTACCTTTGGAATTAAACTGAACTGGAGGAAAGTTAGTGTGTCTGTGTGGTGCCAAGCATCTGGCCCAGACACCACTATTCTACAAAACATTAATCTCTCTGCAATACAAAAGCACACATTTCTTATTTCAAATTACATATTCACGTGGTTTAAAAAAATCCCATTTTAACCCTCCTGTTATGTTGTGGGTCAAATTGACCCATTTCAAAGTTTTAAAATCAAAAGTATTTTTTCATAGAAAAATAAAAATAAAAATGTAGAATTTTTTTTTAAAATCAATGTCATGTAAAATCATTGTATTTTATATGAAGGGTCTTTCCAATGTACATCAGAAAAAAAGTTTAAACATGCATTTTTTTTAAAAACAAGTAAATTATCCTCATTGAACCATGATCTGTGGGAGGTAAAGAACACCATTGCACAAAATATTGTAATAATAATAATAAATATGATTAGTAATGGAGTTATTAATTAAATATAAACCATGTGTATTGGGATTTTTAGTTTCTGCCAGTTTGGGATAATTTAACATGCCCCGGGTCAAATTGACCAATGAACATTATTGTTTTTTTTTATGAGAAATGAACATAACAGGAGGGTTAAATAAACTAATACAATGAAGAAGTTTCAAGGCACTAAGAGACAAAATGAACTAATTTTCTATATCAGTCAGACACCACACTGGGAGGTTTGTTTTGACTGAAGCTGCTGGTCCCAGACAGATTGAAGCAGCATGGATTAAAGGATGCTGAGCTGATACGGAGAAGATTTGTCAAATCCCTCTGTCTGAAACCACGATATCTTATCTTATTACCTTGGTCTTTCTTTTCTGCCCCTCTGTCTGTATAATTCCCTCGTCTTTCTTCTTTCACTCCCCCTGATGTCACCGTATCTACAGAAAAAACTAATGTTTACAGGAATGTACATACAACATAGATAAATATTTACTTGTGGTACATTTTTCTACTGTACAGTACAATTCTGAGGTTCTTGTGTTTTATTATTCCAATTTGAGGATACTTTATGTTTCTAATCCACTACAAAAAAAACCCCAAAAAACAATTTTTTACTCCACTGTGTTTTTAAGAGCTTTAGTTACTTTTCAGATTAAGATTTTACATTAAAAAATATTAGATTAGTTTATAAAATACAATATATTATTAAAGACAGAACCATTTTTGTCACATTACAGATGTATGTGAGTTTAATTGTAACCCTTTCAAATGTCGTCGTTGAGATTTAACTGTTCAAATGATTCAATAACTAAAAAAAATAAAAAATAAAAAAAGCAAAGATAAGAGAAAAGTCCAGAAAAGGAAAGTGAATTTGTACAACAGAACATTTTGTTTTGTTATTTTCTCCCCCATTAATCATCTCAGAACCCCTCAGATCGTATCTTGTTTCTCTTTAGTTGGAAAACAACTGCCCTAAAGGCTAATTAATATAGTTTTAAACTACTGGCTCAATAAATAACAATAATGTAATATTTTATGATAAATCAGTCACTGGAGCCAATTTTCTGCAGAATGAGTACTTTTACTTTTAACATCACCGATAAAGTTGGAATAATTTTGTTTTCAGACACAATCCTCTGTTAATTGTGGTTTCATTTTCATTGTGAGATGTTTGGAAGAGATTGATTAATAAAGTGCATTTTATCCGTCAAGAATAAATCCCATTGTCACTATCATTTCATGGAAAGAGGTAAAAAATATTTTATTCAAACTTCATGGCTATCGTGCTGTACTTTTACTTGTAACTGAGTATTTTTATATTGTTGTATGGGTACTTTTACTCAAATAAAATATCTGAATATTTCCCTCACAAACCAGTAAACATCCAGACGTTGGCCCTGCAGGATATTTCACCTGTTAACTCCGTTCAGCCTCATGTTGACTCTGTTTACTTCTGCCCTACAGGTGTGTGACAGCGAGTGGCATCATCTCTCACTCAGCGTGCAGTTCCCCTCTGTGACCCTGTATGTTGACGGTGTGACCTTCGACCCCGCCCTCATCCACGACAACGGAGCCATCCCCAACCCCGCCCCCCGCCAGAGGATGCTCATCGGCGCCTGCTGGGGTAACACGCCGAAATTTATGCTCAGCGAATCCACAACTGACATACATTTCATTGGGGCTTAATGATGGATTCTGACAGAAATGTATGCGGGCACAGAGCGAGAAATCCATTTTTTTCCTTTTTTGCATAAATGCTTTGAGCAGCACTTGTGCAGCTTGCCTCCTCTTTTGCATTTCCCCGTCAATGAAATGTCATTCAAATCACACATCGGGCAAAGATAGCAGGCTGCCAATTCTGGCACGAGCACCGGCAACTCAAAAACCCTCGTAAGGCATCTTCAGACAATCTGCCGAGACATTTTGCCTCGCGCCATTCACTCCCTCATTTCACTCAGTTATAATTTGGTTGATGCGTTTTGTCTTTGGGGGCTAATAATATGACTGACTTATCAATTATTCAGGGCAGCAGAACAACACGAGGGCCAGACAGCTATCAGCCACTTACACTCGAATCGCTGGTTAAAATGGGAAACTGTGGCTGCCAATTAGCAGGGAAACACACACACACACACACACACATTTGCAGCCGTACACACACACACACACACACACACACACACACACACACACACACAGCGGAAGCCGCTCGGCTGTCTGCGTGGCAGCAGATGCTGCTAGATAATGAGGAGATGGTGGATTTCTGAATATCGTCTACAATTTTCCTGCTTGCATTTTCTCACTTGTGCCTCCTCGTGTTATTTATTTTTATATTTTTCACTCTGCCTGTCAACCTCTGGCACCCTCAGTCTTCCTCTCACTTTCTTTTCATACCTTAAGCTTTTTTCACTGTGCCTTATTGTTCTCTCTTCTTCTATTCCCCTTTGTGCCCCTCGCCGGTTTCCACCGCAGAGCCCGAAGAGAAGCAGAAGGAAATACTAAACAACACCATCCCAGAGGGTAAAGACTCAGGTGACCTCCCTGTTTTCACACTGCTGTCAGAATGAGAGGCTGCAGTTTGTCATTGTGCTGTGTCATTGTCTGCGTGTTATTTATGTGAATATTGGGATATAAATTTGCTGTTATAGCATGTTTTCAAACTGGACTGTGTCTGGTCTTTAGTGAAGTATGTGGGTGGTTACCACGGCCTGTTGTCGGGGGTGACGGTGCGTCCCGGCAGCGTGGAGCCTCACAGTGTGGTGGAGTGTCTGTACGCCTGCAGGGAGGGCCTGGACTTTGGAGATCTGGAGACTCTCGGCTCCGGCATGAAGGTGACGCCTCAGAGAAACTGCAGACTGTCACATAACAGAGAGAGAGAGAAAGGACGCTCAAAGAGTCCCTCAAGATCTGACACATTTAATAATTACATCTTTTTCTTTCATTATTAGTGGAAAATTTACACACTTTAGAGCTACAACAATAAAAGGAACAGAGGGAAATACCTAAGAACAGATAAAACACGAGGTGACGTTCGGAACTTGACATGAAACGTAAACATGAATAGAACATAAAGTAAAGAACAAAGGATGGAATTATCATAATAATTGTCATAAAAAAACATCTTGCAGTTACTGTGACATTAATTAGTGTCTCTCTCTATAAATAAATACATTCACAGGAGAAATACAAAGATAAAACATACAATATTATTACCAACTTCTTAAATATGTAAAAGAAAAAATAATATTTCATAAACCTCTCCATTTTTTCAGTACTGTTTGACTTCATAATGCTAACAACTAACTAGTTACATGACAAACTTCTCACAACCCTCATTTAGCTTAAATTAATATTAATTTCCGTTCCTTTTTTTTTGAGTAATCAAAAACAACATCATCACATCACAGCAAATAGCTATAATAACTGTCACATTTTAGTCAACTTTTTATTTATTGACAAATTGTGAGTTTATAGTAGTTAATATTGACACTTATTGTGTAGTTATTGTATCTTTATCTTATTGAAGACATTCCTACACATTGCATTATGTTTTGTAGTATTTAATGCATATCAGGAAGTTTGTTTTTATTTTTCAAATCACAAGCCAAAAAGGAAGTCATAATCTAATTTGTTTCAATTTGTTTCAATTTTATTCAGATCTGCTCTGTTACCACTGTCTGCGCATGTGTGTCTCTGTTTTCACACTTGATGAGTTAAAGATTAAAGAATGAATTCTCAGATTTTTCAAGTCTGAACAGGAGGAAATACTGCAACAAACAAAACCTGTTTATGGGCGTCACACTTGAAACATCCTTTAAATTGCACCACAAATTGTTGGTATGCTGCCAAATGTGTTTCTAACCTCCCCTAGTGGTGGTTTGATGTGTTCCAGCCATTTACTCCTAAAAGAATTAATCAATATATGTAAAAGGGGTCAAAAAGTAAAATGTCTGCTAATATTGTATTATACCTATTCTCCAATATCCCTTCTGTATTTAATTAGAGTCAAGAAGATGAACCCTTCCCAGAGTTTCCTTTTATTAAGTGTCCATTTTCGCCTTGATAAGATGATGTGTCCTCATGTAAATGGATGAACTCAGAGTCTTAATCGTCTCTTTTGGCTTAACAGGTTCACGTGAACCCCAGCCAGTCCGTGTTGGTGCTGGAGGGAGACGACATCGAGAGCTTTAACCGCGCCGTGCAGCAGGTCACCTACAGGAACTCTCTCCGCTTCGCCACCCCCGGAGTCCGACCCCTCAAACTAACCACCTCGCTCAGGTACACACACACACACACACACACACACACACACACACACACACACACACACACACACACACACAGACACACATCATCATTGTGGATGGACCTGAGCAAGCATACAGATAAAAAAACAGAGATACGGAGTTCAACACAACAGCAGTAGATTGAATAGCAGGGCTGTGAAGTGGAAATTATTTAATGATATGATACATATGACACAGGGATTATCATTTAATATACTGTGATATATGACACGATAATTCCACTCCTTAAAGAATTGTCACTAGCACTTATTGCTGCACTAATGGCTCTGATTGCACTTTTCCTTGATTGTTTGCTTTTTTTCTTACTGTAAGTCGCTTTGGATAAAAGCGTCTGCTAAATGACTACACGTAAATATATTAGAGCCCTGCCGATATGGGATTTTTGAGACTGATGCAATCCTGATTTTAGAGGCGGAGAATTCATCGATAACAGATTTAGTGGGCTATATGGTCATTTTTAAGCTGGAATGAAAATAGACAATAATATAAAAAAAAAAGTTTTTTTTATGTGGATTGCGAATGCAGTAGTTTCTGGTGATTTTCATTTGATTTGATTTGTTTTGTAAGCTGTTTTTAGGAGGTGCAATAGAAACAAAGTTTTTTATTAGTAGTAGTATTATTAGTCTATGTAATTCAGTAATTTCTGGGGATTATTTTAGATTTTGTCGTATGCAAATTTGGTAGACATTACCCAAACCTACTTTAAACAAGCCGCCAGGACTTCTTTAAAGATGTGATGTCACAACTATACTATATATAGGTAGAAGGTGTCTCTGCAGTGATGTTACAGTCATTTGATGGCTGCAGTGATGGTGCACAGACGCTAAAACAGAAAGCATCAGACAGAGAGTAAATAGAGGTATTAGAGCCGACCAATATGGGATTTTTGAGACCAATGCCGATAATGATTTTAGGGGGGGAAATTTATCAATAACCAATATGATTGTGCACTGATTTTTCACCACAAATGTGCCCAGAGAGCTACTTTCTGAAACATAAAGCTTTATTAAAAAAAATATTTAAGTTGTTATACATTATACAAACAATGTATTACATTGCACCAATTCTATCTATGGTAACTGAGAAAGTAAAGAATAAATAGGGATAAAATAAATAGCTAAATGAACATCATTAGTGTTCTGTTTCAGTCAATTGCTGACTATTTTAAAAAAATGAATAAAAAATGAATAGCTGACATAATTTTCTAAATCATACCAAGCAACATTTTCTGCTTTTTATATGGTAGAAAAATAAGTTCTCATATTGGATCATATTTGACAGCATATACAACGATAGGCCAATATCAGCCGATAATATCTGTCAACCGATATATCTGTCGGCTGTA
The DNA here is from genome assembly GCF_030273125.1 of Centropristis striata. Classification (NCBI taxonomy): domain Eukaryota; kingdom Metazoa; phylum Chordata; class Actinopteri; order Perciformes; family Serranidae; genus Centropristis; species Centropristis striata. Next base: position 10,046,323 of record NC_081524.1, on the reverse strand, counting down.
AAAGACTTTTGTTCGTTCGAATTTTTAAAAAAATCGAATTTTAGGAAAACTGTCAAATAATAAATAGTAAAATGTCACACCACTGTATGAATAAAAAACATTTTTTCCACATGCAATCACAACAGTTGGATCTGCATTTGAATTGATCACTGAAATATTCCACATCATTGTGCTACCCAACCAAAGGAATTAAAACTTGCCTATATCAGTAAAGAAAATACTGTAGTACACCGCTGTACACTTGAGGAGAAAAGGAGGACTGATAAAGTCTTCTCCTGACCTCGGGGGGACAGATAAACTGATCTGCCTTATCTGGAAACAGGCTCAAGGAATTTAATGTTTTATTAATTGTTTTGTAAAACATCATCACACATCTGCTTTACTATCACATTTGATCTAATTTATCTTTCACTATATTTATTTACAAATTGTGAGTTTACAGTAGTTCTCTTATTATCTTATCTTTATTTTCTTTTACCCATTGCATTATGTTAAGTATTTAATGCGTATCAGGTTTGTTTTTACTTTTCAAATCACAGTTTTGCCAAAAAAAGAAGTTATAATTGAATTTCATTTTTCTAATGATATTACTCAACAGTCCGTGGCCTAGAGGTGTCCTAGAGTCAAGGACTGAGCCCTTGAGCAAGGCAGAGGTTAAATTTCCCCATTGTGGGATTAATAAAGTAATTCATCTTAAACTGCGGTCCTTAATCATATGCTAAATGCTCATTAAAACCTTAAGCACCCCTGTGTTCTCTGTAGTGTGCTCTTAGATCTGAGTATTTGCAGACAGCATGTCTCTTATCAAGCTCCTCAATGCTTTTCTTTATTGTTGAAGTCAAAATGAGTCCACACTTCATCTCTGTATGTCCCAAGACTGCTTTCTAGCATTCTGGAGTTTAAACACAGCACAGAATGAACCACTGTGTGCCACAAATCTTTGCATGTAAACTATGAATTAAGGATACAGTATCACAAAATATAATATTACAATACTCAACTGTATTGGTATTTTCTAATCAGACAGTTTGTGTGAGATTTAAAGTTCTGTGGCTAAAGTGACGCCGCAAGTGTTGGTTGTCACATTGGATTTCTGCAACAGACGGTCAATTAAAGTGTCACTCTCTGGACTCTGTGCCTCCGCTTTACTCCTTTGACATTGAACTCATCAAACATGGACCTTGCCTCAGCTGTGATAAGCACTGCTGCGACACGAAAGAGATGATTATAGAGAGAACACGTCAAAGCGAGAGATAACAAGGAATATCTTATCTCTTTGTTCATTCAGCCACTAAGTAACTTTTACTTTGGCGGAGTAAACTACAAGTACCAAATTAAATCTGTCTGGTTTTAACTGTGGTTGTTGAGGGATTAACTTTAATAAACCGTTTGCAATTTAAAATAAAGAGCCATTCCTATCTGTTATCAGGTTATCTTACTATTCTCTCCTTTAAAAAAAGCTTTTTATACTGCCAAGAGGTTATTTCTGTACCCCTGAACTCTTTTTGAGAAATAATTTAGCATCCGGAAAGTGTTCAGATTTACATTAAAGTGTTGCACAATCGGACAAAAGCTGTATCCCTAATGTTGCTCGACAGACTGCCAGCACAAGGCTGAATCCCCGCCTCAGCGTGCATCCCACTGAATCACCTGGCCGTGAAAATAAAAAGCACACAAACTCTGTTTCCGGGTCAGCGCTCAGCCTTGCTTAACAACTGCAAACTGGCTCTCTGGCTTTAGCAGTCACTTTTAGCTGATGAAATATTAATTCACCTCGGGAAGTACAGTCCAGCGCATATACTACGTTACGTATTGTGTATTTATACTAAAACTAGCTGCCCGCCGACAAATCTGATCTCGTCAAACTCTCCGGCTGTGCAGATATTCTTGTTACTGTCTTTTCAGGCTGCTGTTTTTGTTCCATTTTTATAAGATTTAAATGATTATCAGGCCACAAATCAGAGCTGGAGGTTTCCTTTTTTAGAACGATTCAAGGTCATGGGCAGATTTTTTTTTTCTCCCTTACTTTCTGCTCAAGTGTACCAGAGGTTGTGTTTTTTTTTCCTCCAGCGTGTTTTATTGCGTGTGTGAAGATTAGACTGATTTGAGGCCAGGAGTTACCCAGATGGCTGAACAGCAGGCCCTTCTGGAGAGACCGATAGAAGCAGCTGCTCACTCTGATAGTGGAAATGTAACACACACACACACACACACACACACAAATAATCCCCTTTCAAATGTGATGCTGAATTATAGTGCAGATGAATAAATATATGTAAGCAGCCTGTCATCAATCTGATTTGCTCTCCTTTTCTGGCAGGAAAATTAAATTTGTAACAGCAGAGGCGCTGTGGTTTGACACAAGCTATTTTCAGACAACAGTTAACTACAGTTATGGTGGAATTAGGGGATGAGATTGAGAAAACATTGTCATGAATTTACACTTTTTGTCCATTATGGAGATGCTTTCTTACTTTGTTAACATTCCTCAGCCACAATGTTGCTAATTTGAGAATGAGATGATATGAACTAGAGGTGGGGGAAAAATCGATACAGCATAGTATTGCGATTTTTGCGTGGCAATATTATATCGATTCATGACCGCCAAGTATCATTATTTAGAGCATATACTGGAGATACTGGTATCATGTTAAACTAGAAGATCTAAGGAATCTATAGGCAACATGCATGCATGCATCAGGATATTGTGTCAGGAAGTTGTTGAAATAACGCTGCAAAGTTTTTTTTTTGTTTCATTCAAAGAAATTCAGAGCAGTGAAGCTTAAAGTTGAGGAAAGTTTGAGAAAATTATGCAATTGTTGTCTAAAAAGACTGAAGTGAGATGAATAGACTGAGAATTTTCTCTTACTTGATACAACAATTCTTGACTGAACTTAACTTTGTGGACACAAAATACAGTTAAACAGTTAAATCGCAATACTCACCATATCGCAAAATGCTTAAAATAGCAATAATATCATATCTCTACTGTGAACCCAATTGCATTAATTGTCTTTACACTTTTAGCACATATGCAGCTGCAGCTTAAGAAGTTTGTACTTTTGCATGTAGTATGCATACATTTTGTAAATACTACATTGCCGTAACAGTGATCCTTCACCATCTTGTATTCGGGCATACTAAATAGTTTTCTGTCACACTAGTATGATAGTATGGGTCATTAAAAACACACCTAATGACTCATTAGGTGTACTGCAGTATCTCTGCTTCTGCTGCAGTGATTTTGATACTATTTTGTCCATCATGAGTATAAATATGTAGGAGTGCATTGCTGAACTGCTGCAGTAATCTTTTAAGGGATCACTAAAGCTGTTATAATTCACTCTGAGGGGGGGGGGGGGACCAAATGCATGTCAATCTGTCCAATAGTTGCAGAAATATTGAAGTCTGGAGCAAAATGGTGAACCAGCTGACAGACTTGGAATCCCTGGAGCCACGCTGCTAACGTGGCAGAAAAAAAAAACTGCCAAGTTTCTTTTTTTGTCTCTATTTCATTCTCCGAGTGACAACACACTTCCTTCCTCTGTGCCAGATGTTTCAACGAGGAGAGCTGCCTGTCCCTCAAGCAGCTGGAGGGATACCTGGTGGTTCTCCAGCCTGACGCCCCGCAGATCTCTCTGTCTGGGGTCGGCCCTCATCTGGCTCGTCCTGCCCCTGAGTTTGAAGGTCCCCGTGGCATCCCCCTGTTCCCCGAGCTCCGCATCGTCTGTTCCTTGTCTCATGCTGTCAACACCGCTGCGCAGGGGATGGAGGGTGGAGGTGACTCACACTCATATACATTTTTTTTTTTTTCTCACATTTGTTGCACATAGCCCTTGTTCACCACTCTCTGTGTCTGTATATGGAGTTGAAAAAAAGATATGTCTTTTCTGCATCTTGAATGTCTCAAATTGGGGTAATGATCCTCTCCTAGCTCTGATGTCCGACGCCGTGGCTCACACTTTGGACGGCTGTGAGGTGCAGCCGCTGGGGGAGGAGCTAAACCCAGAGAGGGAGGAGCTTCTGGTGGACATGGTTCTTGTGCGTGAGAGGGGACTGGAAATCATCAACACTACCGCTTACATTGCCATCACAGGTGCATAAACACATTCATTCAGTCATTATCATTGACGTCAAAAGCCCTTTTTGTATGAGTCAGTGTCGTGGTTCTCTGCCAAAAGCAAACATTTATTTTTAAATCCAGTTTTAAGCCACATTCTAACAATAAACTTTCCATCTTTTGGTTGTGTTTAACTCTATATTTACCTGGATAAAGGATTTTAGTCATCAGATCTTAAGTTATCAGAGGAACAAGCTGAGCAAATGTTAGCAGCAGCTTGGCTCTGATGTCCTGAGTCCGTCATAAAGGATCAGAGAAACTCTGTTTTTTAAAGTGAAACTGCTTAATCCAGTTTGTTTTACTGGTTTTAATGACCTGGTGCATTTGTTTTGGAGAGGAGGAGGCCTCTGCGGATAATTCAGCTCACAGTAAAAACCTCTGGGGGAAAAACTGAGAGAAGGTGACTGCAGTGACGTCAAGGGTGGTTAGGACAACAACTCCCACGATACTACGCTACCTCACAAAGTCACAAATCTGTCTTTTGTGATTGTTTTGATTGAGAGACCCCTAGCAGCATCAAATTACATTTTGTGCACTTAAAACAGAGGGAAAAGCACAAACAAAACACAAAATACAGAAAATATTTTATTTGAAATAAAGAACTTTGGCAGAAATTGTTAAAATGTTCATACAAAGACTCCATATGTTATAATTAAATAGTCATTTAGAAATTAGGTTTTCAGGGCCTCTAAAACTTCCTCACTCAGTTCTTTAAATGTCAAAATAATAGATTCCCAATGACCTAAAAATGAAAAGTAATCCGTCTGATGGAGTCACCCCCAGCTGTCAATAAGTAGCTGCAGACTTATATTCTCTCCTCCTCCTCCTTTCTGCAGTTATCCTCTTGGTATTGACTCCCCGTCTTCTTTTTTGTCCTGCGTTCCCTCCAGGTGCAGAATCCATCTCTGTATATGAGGACGTCCTGCGCTCAGTTCACTACCGACTGGCCAAAGGCTCAGCGCGCTTTGAGAGGCGGTTCCGCCTGTCCTGCTCTGAGATGAATGGCAGATACACCAGCAATGAGTTGACCCTGGAGGTGAGATGAAACATCACTCACGTACAGCAACACCTCTGACACTGATATGAAAATAATGTTCTTTGGATATGAACATGGGAGTTTAGTTTGGACTTTGGGGAAGAGTATTTGCATGAAAGGTTAGATTATTTGGTTACATATTCTACTCTTCTGTTTCTCTCCTTCTTTCCTCAGGTGAACTTCCTCCACTCTGTCCATTCTCTGGACAGTCTGTACCAACCGTCCCACCTGCTGGCCTCCCAGCAGCAGTTTCTTCATCCATCCCACCACGCTGGAGAGCTGAGTGGACACGTCCTGCCAAACCCACACCGCAACTCAGGTGACTTTTCAATCCCATCCACTTTCCTATCTTGTCCTGCACATTTCTCGAATAGATGTCACAAAGAGCTTCACAATAAAAGACTAAAAGAGTTTTTTAATGCATTCAAAATATACACTCAATGGCCACTTTATTAGCTAGCAAGAGGCACGTCTCCATAAGTTACTTTTCCCTAGAGTGGGCCGATGTGTGTGTGACCTGGGAGAGAGGATCCGCCCAAGATCCACCCAACTCCACCGGTTAGCGGCGACTTCGTGCATGCATGATTCATTTGCAGACTGGTGCAAACTGGACACTGAGGGGTTAAAAGCTCCTGCTCTGCTGACTGCAGCAGTAAGAGACCGCTGCGGGAGGACTGGGCCGCTCGTGAGTGCTTTGGGACGGCGCATGCTACTTGTTAAGAAGAGTAACGAGTCTCCAAAAGTCTTTAATATCACCAGATAAAGTCACTAGATTTTGTCGCAAGTCGCTTTTTTGAAAAAGAGTCGCTAGAGGGGTCTGAATAGTCGCTAAATATAGCATCAAAGCCGCTAAGCTGGCAACACTGCTTGTCATGTTGGTCTGTTGTCACATTCAGACTCCTTTGGTTTGCCGCTACAAAAGTACCTGTATGGGAACAGAGGTTGAGGGGAGCTAACTAGTGGGCGGAGCCAAAACACTCAGCTGCTTTCTAAAATATACTCAGAAAGTACTCAGTCAAAACACGCCTATTGTGTACCTAATAAAGTGGCAGTGTGGTCTTCTGCTGCTGTAGCTCATCTGCTTCAAGGTTGGACGTGTTCAGAGACGGTCTTCTGCATACCTTGGGTATAAAGAGTCGTTATTAGAGTTACTGTTGACCTTCTATCATCTCAAACCAGTCTGACTTTTCTCCTCTGGCCTCTGACATCAACAAGGCATTTTGGCCCAGAGAAGATGAGATAAGATAAGATTTCCTTTAGTAGTCCCACAACGGGGAAATTTCCAGAGTTACAGCAGCAAAGTGGATGGCAAGATAGAGAGAACTGCCCCAAACTTGATATTTTCTCTTTTTTCTGACCACTCCCTAGAGATGGTTGTGTGTGGAAAATCCCATTAAATCAAGCACCAACAACCATGCCACATTCAAAGTCACTTAAATCATCATTCTTCTCATTCTTCATCATTCTTCTCATTCTGATGCTCAGTTACAACTTCAGCAGCTCATTTTCACCATGTCTACATGCCTAAATGCATTGAGTTGCTGCCATGTGATTGGCTGATTGGATATTTGTGTTAACGAGCAGTTGCACAGCTCTACTTAATGAAGTGGCCGGTGAGTGTAGAAGTGGTGGATAATGGGAGTTTGATTACCAGCTGCAGACCTTTGTTGCATGTCAGTCCCTCCTCTCCTGTCTCGCTACACATTGACAATCAAATAAAAACACAAATACCAACCAAAAAAGTAGTGATGGATAAACATAATAAATAAAGTAGAAATTCATATAAAAAAGACTAAACACAATCTAATTATGCTTTATGTCTTGAGCTGTTTATAAATGTGTTCATAGATCTTAAATATTCTGCAGAGTTTTACGCCTCGAGTTTATGCGTGGGTCCCTGTTTTTGTTTATAGCATGTGCACGTGTAAGTACGTGGGTGGCGTGACACACAATCCTAACAATGGTGCCACACTAATCCAGTGAGCAATAGTTGGTGGTATCACAGCAAAATAGCTTCTTTGTCGCCAGCAAAGACAGAGAAGAAGAAGCAGACTGTAAGCTAGTAAACCAAGGAGAGTAAAAAGAAGAAATGCCATGGGGTCAAATGGTGTCAAATCACCTCAGATCTGGTGAGCAGCTGCTGAAAGCTTCAATAGATAGCGCACAATCATACAACACACTCTTCCTTGTAGTCAATGGTAGAAAAAGTATTCACATCCCTTACTTCAGTAAAAGTACTAATAACACACTGTGAAATTACTCTACTACAAGAAAAAGTCCTGCATTCAAAACAACTCAAAAGTAGTCTTTATGCAAAACTGACCCACTGAGATTACAGTAAGTATTCTAAATGTATTATTATATTATTTGGACTAATGCATTTATGTAAGCAGTGTTTTGTAAGGACATGGCTCCTTTTAATTACCTAATATACTGTCATAAGGTGGAAATGGAAAAAATGTCTGATCGTGTTATTCATGTTAAATCTCGACCTGTAAAGTAACTAAAGCTGGCAGCTAAAAGTAGTGCAGTACAATGTTTGCCTCAAAATGTAGTGGAGTAGAAGTATAAAATGAGATAAAATGGAAATACTCAAGGAAGTACAAGTACCTAAAAATTGTACTTAAATACAGTAGTTGAGTAAATGTACTTAGTTACATTCTACCACTGCTTGTAGTAAACATGGATACAAATCTGGATTTAAAATACTTTTAAAGAAACTTCTTTGCAGATTTGCTCAACACGGTTGTGAGACATTAAGGATACACAGAATGAGTATTGGTGAGTAACACTGAATGCAAACATTACTTTTGTTTGTTTGCAAGAAAACTCCACAGTACCCCTTTATGTCCAAAAGTAGAAATTTTCAAAGTTTAGAAGCCTCAGCCTCAAAGACGTGAGTTTTAAGTGTGAAGCGAGTAACAACCCACAAACTCTAATCAAAAGACCCGAGAGGCTGCAGCAGCAGAGCTCTAATGCAGACAGGTGCCTGGCCGTGCAGCGCTCAAAAAGTAATCAAAAGACTTTGGTGTCAGTGTAGAGAACAGTGTGCACAGCGGGGCAGCATTACCAACAATTGTGTTATGGTCTGGTGCACCTCTGCTGTTTCATAACTCCAGCTACACAGCAGAAAGGCCTGTCAGGTTTAATTGTGTTGCCCACACAGACGAACACCCCGGCAAATTCTAGGTTTTAAAATGTGCCTTTAAGGAGGTGGTTAGTTTGGATAATTGTGCCATTTTTCATCCTTTTATTACCCAGAGCTGCTTAGTGGCTTCTAATGAACTTGTAGGCATTCAGTAATTGGGTCAACAAATGTTTAAATTACACATGGAGATTAAGAAAAAAAGTACTCATGAGTTTGTGACCTGGCTCTACACACCACATAGAAGTTAAACAAAATAAGCTTTTTTAAGATGGGATATTCCTTTATTAGTCCCACAATGGGGAAATTTTCAGTGTAACAGCAGCAAAAAGCGTACAGCAAAAATAGAAATGAGTATCAATAAAATAACAATAAATAGAAACAAGCAATATCAACAAGAAATACAAAAGTATTAGTATTTTAAAAAAGAAAAAAAGAAATATTACATTAGGAACAATATAGATAGCTAAAAATTACACAAAGACAAATATTTATATAGCACAGTGAGTAATATACCTGATTGAAGTATTGCAGGTATTGATTTTATATACATTATAGTGCAGCTATTGACAGTTTTGGTGTGTGTAGTATACTGTGAAACAAGTTAAACTAAATTAATTCAAATTAAAAGGTTATTTTAAGCAACTAAAGAGTGGGGAGTAGATATCACACTGCAAAAAAAGCCAACTTGTATTTTCTGGCCTAAAACAGTGTTGTTGGTACATACAGTTGGTAAAACTTGGAAATATAAACTATTGACATTTAGGGCAATAATGTAAGTTAGCACAACAAAGGAAGCCAGTTGTCTGCTCAAAAACAAGTTGGTGAGTTGTTGTTACTTATATCTTTAATTTGGGGTTCAAAACAAGGGACAATAGTTCTGCTAATTCTTATTTATTTGTTGTGAAATGCCGGAAACCGGTGAAATTCGGTCATCAGCGAAAGCTAGTGGCTAACTGATGCTAGCGGCTAACTGATGCTAGCGGCACTGCTTGTTACAGCTACAAGAGTAGCCATTAACGTATTAATGCTAACTCAAAATTGTGGTCGCAACATTAGCTGAAATTTCCTAGCGGCGTTACAATCGTGCGAAATTCAGCAGATTGCAGAAGTTAGCAGAAGTAAGGATTAAAAGTTATTATAACTTATAATGTAAAATTAAAAGTTAGTACAACTTGCAGTTGAGTTGACAAAAATCTGAATTCAGAGTTGAGCAAACTCAAAAACAAAACTTAAAATTTTATCGAAGTTTGTTTTTTTGCAGTGCAGTAAAGGCAGTAGTGTGGTGTGCATGAGTAGAAGATGTGGGTGTTGTAGGTCAAAGACAAAGCATAAAGATAAACTAAGGACGTAACCAAACCACAAGGGAGAGGGGCAAAGCTGCAGCAGAGTAAAGAGTCAGCCAAAAAGAGAGGTGCCAGCTGCATCCACACCAAAATAAACTGGGAACCCCCTCAGGTGTTCCCAGTTGCTCTAACAGTCACCTGCTTAGAGAGCACAGACAGACGAATCACACAGCAGCTCCAGATGACACATCAGGGCTCTTTCAGACTTGATTAAATGCAGCAAAATGTTAAACAGAAACAGTTGTGCATTGATCACCCTGTTGTGCATGTAAGCACATGGTCTTTTTATACTGAGGGTGGACATACAGTCATGGAAAAGATTATTAGAGATTTTTTTCTTCAATTTCTTGTTGCTTTTAATGCCTGGTACAACTAAAGGTACATTAGTTTGGACAAATATAATCATAACAACAAAATAGCTCATAAGAGTTTAATTTAAGAGCTGATATCTAGCCATTTTCCATGGTTTTCTAGATAATAACCTAAATCTTTATCATCTTAAATTAAACTCTTATGAGCTATTTTTGTTGTTATCATTATATTTGAGCAAACAAATGTACCTTTAGTTGCACCAGGTATTAAAATGAACAAGAAACTGAAGAAAATTAATAATAATAATATTTTTTTTCCATGACTGTACATATTGCTGCTAATTGGGTAATAACTCTGACATACCCACCAAATGAGGGCAATGTACTTCAAAGCCTTTGAACATGGTATTGAGGTAACATGTCACTCAATCTGAAAACTGCAGCAAAATGGTGCTTGCCATTTTGACACTGAACTTTGGTCACCAGAATAAACATATGAAAGGAAAATTAATTAAATTTTTTCAAATACTGAAATGTCATTGACGTCCCTGCTCTGTCTATGGCACTCAGCAATAAGAGTTTTTCTCAGCAGTTTACAGAACAAAAAATCAAATGTCAACGAATGCCATTCTTGCATAAATCTCCAAAATGTCAAAACTTTTTGAAATCACAGCATGGATTTTTCGATGGTTTTCCTCAAGGTCTTGATGTGTTATTATTTATTTATTTATTATTTTGAGGGATTTTTCTCCATTTTATTAACGCTTGAGTGGTCAAAAATGGTAAAATGTTGCACTATATCTGTGTAATAAATGGAATCAACCTAAAATCTGCTGCAACAACTTAAGAGACATAATTGAGTATGTGAATGGTCATCATATACTCCAATCATAATGTTCTCACCCCATTTAAACTGACAGATTTTATTACAGATTTACTCCCAATTCTCTTTTACAGAGTGGTAATGTTAAGTGGTTAAATCTTGATTATTTAATGACACATAATCCTCCCTTTTCTTGTCACAGTGGTGCCAGGAGCAGCCACCGTCATCATCATGGTGTGTGTGGGTTTCCTGGTGGTCATGGTGATCCTTGGCGTTTTCCGAATTCGCTCAATCCATCGCCGTGGTGAGGGCGCCAGGGGCGGGGGTAAGGAGGGCAGCAGCCAATGGGACGACTCTGCTCTCACCATCATCGTCAACCCCATGGAGGTAAAAACCAGAGAAGTTAACGATGATCGTGATGAATGAGCACAGCTTTCTTGCTCCTGTTTTCCACTGGTGGAAGAAGTATTCAGAACTAATAATACACTGTGAAAATACTCCACTACAAGTAAAAGTCCTGCAAGTTAAAGTACAAAAGTATCAGCATCAAAATGTACTTAAAGAATCAAAAGTAAAAGTATTATGCAGAATGGAGCCACTCAGATTGTTAAATACAGTCATGGAAAAAATTAGTAGACCACCCTTGTTTTCTTCAATTTCTTGTTCATTTTAATGTCTGGTACAACTAAAGGTACATTTGTTTGGAAAAATATAATGATAACAACAAAAATGACCTGTGGTCCCACCCCCCGCAGAGTAGGGCATAGGGGTCGGGTGCAGTGTGAGTCGGGCGGCAGGCGAAGGCGGGCACCTGGGCGTGCTGACCCCCGGCTCCAGCGGCTAGCTCTGGGGACGTGGAGCGTCACCTCGCTGGCGGGGAAGGAGCCCGAGCTTGTGCGGGAGGTGGAGCGTTACCAATTAGAAATAGTTGGGCTCACCTCCATACATAGCGTGGGCTCTGGAACCAAACTCCTGGAGAGAGGCTGGACTCTCTCCTTTTCCGGAGTTGCCCAGGGTGAGAGGCGCCGGGCGGGTGTGGGGATACTCACAAGCCCCCGGCTGAGCGGCGCTTTGTTGGAGTTCTCCCCGAGGAACGAGAGGGTCGCCTCCTTGCGGCTGCAAGTCGCGAGGAGAAGGTCTCTGACTGTTGTCTGTGCATATGCACTGAACAGCAGTTCGGAGTACCCGGCCTTCTTGGAGTCTCTGGGTGGTGTCCTGGAAGGGGTACCGCCTGGAGACTCTATAGTTCTTCTGGGAGACTTCAACGCTCACGTGGGCAACGATGATGGTACCTGGGGGGGGTGATTGGGAGGAACGGCCTGCCCGATCTGAACCCGAGTGGTGTTTTGTTATTGGACTTCTGTGCTAGTCACGGATTGTCCATAACGAACACCATGTTCGAACATAGAGTGGCTCATAAGTGTACCTGGTACCAGAGCACTCTAGGCCAAAGATCGATGATCGATTTCATTATCGTGTCATCAGATCTGCGGCCGCATGTTCTGGACACTCGGGTGAAGAGAGGAGCAGAGCTGTCAACTGATCACCACCTGGTGGTGAGTTGGATCAGGTGGCGGGGGAGGATGCTGGACAGACCTGGCAAACCCAAACGGGTAGTGCGGGTGTGCTGGGAACGTCTAGCGGAGGTCCCTGTCTGCAGGGTCTTCAACTCACACCTCCGGAAGAATTTCTCCAACATCCCGGGTGAGGTTGGGGACATGGAGTCCGAATGGGCCATGTTCAAAGCCTCAATTGTTGATGCGACTGGTAGGAGCTGTGGCCTGAAGGCCGTCGGTGCTTGTCGTGGCGGCAACCCAAGAACCCGCTGGTGGACACCAGCGGTGAGGGAGGCCGTCAAGCTGAAGAAGGAGGCCTTTCGGTCTTGGCTGGCCGAGGGGTCTCTGGAATCAGCAGACAGGTACCGTTCGGCCAGAAGGGCTGCAGCTGCGGCAGTCGCTGAAGCAAAAACTCGAGTATGGGAGGAATTCGGGGAGGCCATGGAGGAGGACTTTCGGTAGGCCTCAAAGAGGTTTTGGAAAACTGTCAGGCGTCTCAGGAAGGGAAAGCAGGGCTTGGCCCAAGCTGTACTCAGCGGGGGCGGAGACCTGCTGACCCGACCTGTGGATGTCGTCAGACGGTGGAAAGAACACTTTGAGGACCTCCTCAATCCAGCCAACACGTCCTCTGTAGAGGAGGCAGAGTCTGAAGACTCAGGGGAAGACTCACCAGTATCCCTGGCAGAGTTCGCCGAGGTAGTCAAAAAGCTACCCGGCGGCAAGGCGCCAGGGTTGGATGAGATTCGCCCTGAGATGCTGTAGGCTCTGGACACTGTTGGGCTGTCATGGTTGACATGCCTCTTCAGTGTCGCGTGGAGGTCTGGGACAGTGCCAGTGGAGTGGCAGACCGGGGTGGTGGTTCCCATTTTTAAAAAGGGGGACCGGAGGGTGTGTTCCAATTACCGTGGAATCACACTTCTCAGCCTCCCCGGGAAAGTCTACTCCAGGGTGCTGGAAAGGAGGCTCCGGCCGATTGTCGAACCTCAGATTCAGGAGGAACAATGCGGCTTTCGTCCTGGCCGTGGAACAACGGATCAGCTCTTTACCCTTGCGAGACTTCTGGAGGGGTCATGGGACTTTGCCCATCCAGTCTACATGTGTTTTGTGGACTTGGAGAAGGCCTACGACCGTGTCCCTCGGGGAGTCTTGTGGGGGGTACTGCGGGAATATGGGGTACCGGGCTCGTTGCTACGAGCTATCCGGTCCCTATATAACCAAAGTGAGAGCTGTGTCCGCATACTCGGCACAATGTCAAACACGTTCCCAGTGGGTGTTGGCCTCCGCCAGGGTTGCCCCTTGTCTCCGATTCTGTTTGTGGTTTTCATGGACAGGATCTCAAGGCGCAGCCGGGGGGAGGAAGGGATTCGGTTTGGTGACCTAAGAATTGCATCTCTGCTTTTTGCAGATGATGTGGTTCTTTTGGCTTCATCAAGCCGGGACCTCCAGCACTCATTGGGGCGGTTTGCAGCCGAGTGCGAAGCGGTTGGGATGAGAGTTAGCACCTCCAAGTCAGAGGCCATGGTTCTCTGCCGGAAAACGGTGGACTGTCCCCTCTGGGTGGGGAGAGAGATACTGCCTCAAGCGAAGGAGTTCAAGTATCTCGGGGTCTTGTTCACGAGTGAGGGTAGAACGGAGCGTGAGATGGACAGGCGGTTGGGTGCGGCGTCAAAAATGGCTATTTTTGTTGTTATCATTGTATTTGTCCAAACAAATGTACCTTTAGTTGTACCAGGCATCAAATGAACAAGAAAGTAAGGAGAAAACAAGGGTGGTCTAATATTTTTTCCATGACAGTATATTCTAAGAATATTATAAGATTTTTTTGGATTGATGCATTTTTTTTGTCAAGATAGGTCTAATCTTAACTACTTAATATACTCTATGAGGTTTTTTTTTTAATTTCTAATCACTTGAAATTTATCATGTTTTTTTATGTTAAATCTTGACCTGAAAAGTAACTAAAGCTGTCAGATTCAGTGGAGTAAAAAGTACAATATCTGACTCAAAGTGTAGTGGTGTACAAGTTACATAAAATGAAAATACTCAAGTAAAGAACATGTATCTCAAAATTGTACTTAAGCACAGTACTTGAGTAAATGTACTTAGTTACATTCCACCCATCTGTTTTTTACCCACACATTGCTCTTTTCCCCCTCAGTCCTACGAGTCTCGTATGGGCATCTCTGCTGACACGGAGGGGGAGGCCGAGGAGGACGAGGAGGTAGCAGAGTCGCCTGAAGACGCCAGCGACGACCAGCGAATCATCATCAAGAAGGAGGGGAGGGACGGCAACGCCCGCCGCTACTGAGCCACACGTGTCTCTGCACCAGTTCTCATGGAAACCACAAACCGGGCTCACACACTCCAACACTTTTAATATCAACGACTGCTGACACTACTAGTATAAGGAATGTATGCTTACAAACACAACGCACAACACAGTCACTGTAATACTCTTGACACTCAACGCCATATGTGACCTATAGCCAACAACGGGCAGTTGTTCTCCACCTAAATGTTCAATGGCACAATGTATACATTTAATGTAATTTAACCGCCTGAGCAAACCCCACCAAAATTGTATGTGGTGCACCAGTTCTAAATCACGAGATGGTAATGTGTCTGTATAGTGTAATACTGGTTGAATGAGACTGCTTTTGTTTAAAAAAAAAAGAAGAAAAAAAGATTGTATTCTATCTTTTGTTATTGAACACAGAATGAAATCTTTACAAAATGAAAACTGGCCTTGCATAGATCTGTAGGCAAAGACACAAGCCTTGACCCCCCCGACATGTCTCTGCACTCCTTTATTAGACTCGACTCCAGAAGTCTGTGCACAAGCTCTTTCCTCCCTCTTTGCATCCTCTCTGGACACATTCCTCCACCGCTGCAGAGTGAAGACAGTGAGGTCAGACTTTACAGTCATTCTTCATTAAAAAAAACAAAAAACGTAAACACTATGCTTTCTTTTGTGACTACTTTAGTGCTTCAGCTCCCGGCTATAGTTTACGTGGGGCTGACGATAAGATGAGAAGATTTGAGGACCATCAACCACACGAGTCGGTACTCATGCAGATGTAAAAGCCTCTCGGTGTTGAGTCAGGAGTCTGTGCAAAGTCTCAGCTTGTGCCGCTAAATGACAAAAAAACATCGCCATCTACAGTAAATCTGGTGTAACCTGACCTCTGACCCCGTTCCTCACAGTGACCGCTGGAATGTCTCTAAATGACTCTCACTGCACTGTTTCACTCACTGCACACTGCTCTTTCAATAACTGCAAGACGTCACATGCAATTACACACACACACACACACACTCCATGATGCTACCCCTGCTGTTTCCAGAATGTCCGCTCAGCTTGGGCAGTTTTGATTGTATTGATTGTAATGAATTTTCTGTACATACAATGATGAATATTATGATATTATTGTTATTACTATTATTATTGCAGCAGCCACTCTTCTTCTCTTTTTTCTGCACACTTTGAGAGGGAGCAGATTATGTTTTTTTTCTGTGTTTCCATTTGAGTCATCACCTTTTATGGCATCAGAAAAACAGTACAATAATAATAATAATAGTAGTAGTGATAAGGATGATAATCCCTGGCTTGATGAGTGTCTCTTAATTTGTGTGTACTATTGTTGTAATTTAAGAACTTGTCAATATCTGAATCACAGAAAAAGGAGGGCACATTGTTGTGATACTTAGATACGTCTCACTCACTTCCACACTTCCAGATGATTATTTTCACATTTCAAAAAACTGAACCTTTAATTTCTTTTTCTATTTCAGTCCATCTGATATATTTGGTTCAATGAATGTACAACTGTGTGCTTCTCCTCACCTCCCCCCTCCCTCTGCCTCCCTGTCTCCTCCCCTCACCTCTCCCTCTGTGTCTCTTGCTGTCTGTCTGTGTAGCCTATCAATGTGCAGTGCTAAACCTGTCAGTAAATAAAGCCTGTCGTTTTTTGAGTGTGATGTTAAGAAGGAAATAAACATTGCATTGATTAATAACTTATATTATTACTATGTTACTATTGGAACATTACCTGTAATTATTGATACAATGATGACATGGATTATGCTGACTAATTGTTATTGAGAACTGTCAGAAAACATTACAAAATTCATAATAAAAACACTATATGACGTCTCCATGAGAGAGCTTTCTTGTTAGTGCAGGTACTGACATAATGCTTTCATATTGTTAAACAGTATTTTAAAAGTGAGGTCAGCTCTTAAAGGAAACCCTTGAAGAATTACATATTATTTTAGATGTACTATTTGTTAATATTTTCTTATAATTACACAATTTTATACAAATTTCACACATTACAACCATGATACCTATGCTAGTCTATTTGAACATACATATATGAGTCAATCTATACATTATAATTTAAGTGAAATGTAATCAGTCCCTTCAATTTGTGCAATTCAAATTAATTCATAAATATATGGATATATTACAATAGATGAATGGATATATTAACAAGTGCACATAAGTACAATTTAGATACTTTTTATGCTACTTTTTTCATGTACTTACTTTCAGTCGGAAATATTAGACATTTTACTTTAGCTCGAGTTATTTTTCAATTGAATATGCAAAACATGTTTTTACAATAAAAAACAAACATTGCAAAAGTATAAACATATTACCAGTTGTATATACTTAATAAAGTAATACAAGCAAAAACACTCATAATGCATAATGGTCAATAAGGATTTATATTATTATATTTGACAATTGATGTATATACTTGTGAGTAGCATTAAAATGTTGCAGTTTTTTTTAGGTGAGGCTAAATTTAACAGCATTTTACTGCATTATATTCTATAAAATTATTTTTTAGAACTGAAATAAAATAAGTGGAGTAGAATTGTAAGGCAGAATAAAATGAAAATACTCAAGTAAAGTACAAATACTTAAAATGATATTCTTTTTAATTTATTTTAAATGCATATTTAATGAGCATTGTTTGAGGGAATTAAGTAATTGTTGTGCAAGTGATAATACAAATCTTGAAACTTTAGACTACTATAGTACTATAACACTAGTGTATATAATATATATAGCACTCTTAAAGATGCCATTTTGCATGCGTACTATGTATACTTGACAAGTACATTTTACCAATGTCACTTTCCCACTTTAACTGAGGTAATTCTGCATGCAGAACTTCTGCTTTCAATCAAGTATTTTTACATTATTGGATTAAAACAAATGTATGTTGCACTTGTTAAAACCTGTTATAACTCTATATATAAACTGTTATAACTAAATAAATGAAGTGGAGTAGAATTATAAGGCGGAATAAAATCAAAATACTTAAAATAAATACCTCAAATTAAATCCTTAAAATACAAAAACATGTAATGAGCATTGTTAGAGGGGGATCCACGATCTTCATTGAGCGAAACAAAATATAATAAAAAATCTTTGAAACTTCAGGATACTATAGTACTATACCACCAGTGTACATAATAAAAAAAACACCCTAAACAGTCTTAAATGCATGCATTGATAAGTACATTTTGCGTATGTTACTTTCCCACTTTTATGTAGGTAATTCTGCATGCAGGACCTTCGCTTGCAATCGAGTATTTGTACATTATTGGATTACCTACAACTGCATGCATGCTGCACTTTGATCTCCTGCGCAATATGTATCCTTACGTAAAATCTTTACGCTCCGCTACGTTCTATTTTTTTCCTAAACCGCCTGACGTTTTTACGTAAGACCGTTGGAGAATAGGAAACCATTGTAACGTTTACGAGACACTCAAAGCGATCGGTGAAGGGTTTTGTGGGTCATGGAGGAGGAAGGTAAATAAAAGACAAGCGCTAATAACACACCGCGGCTCTTTTTTAAAGACGGTTACCGGGAGGTTTGACACTGCGGCAACTTTTGTTGGTGGTACGGTCAGAGAGCACACACCGGAGAGGAGGGACTGTCGGTGCGGCTCCAGCAGCAGCTGTCGGCGGTGAGATGAACATCACGCTACCCGTCTATTCATGCCTCTCTGGCTGCATACAACAGGAGCGCACTGGCCCTACTGGAGCTAGCTGGTGCCATTAGCTAATGCTAGCTACATTCGCTATTGTTGGAGGACAAAAAGGGCTCATAATTCTTTAAATATCCTCCGTTTCTTTAGCTAATTAACGAGCAGCATGTTGGCTACATTAGAAGAAATATACTGGGTAACGTTTCCAAGCTAATGTTGCTGTTTCTGGCAGAAGCCACAGTTAGCATCGGGCAAAACAATGCTATTAGTGTCCACACTGCTCCCAGTCAGGTAACTGGTTTGACACATGACAGCAGTCTGACAGTTAACATGCACCTGTGTGCTAGCAGCAGGCTGCTTTTGGGAATATTTGCGTATAAACTGCAATTATTTCCTCAATAAAAGTGTAATAAGTGTAAATGTGCAGGACCTTCTTCCACAGGTAATGCAGCCATGCTTGTGTGAATATCGTCACACTGTTAAAATAATCGCCTAAGTAATTTTTTGTCAATTTTTTTTTTGCCTAAATCATCTCCTCATGACGCCGGCCACCTATGGTAAAATCGCCTACATCCTCTGTTGATCAGATCATGTGATTTTACCCCTTTAAGATCATCACTTCTTTGACAATTTGCTGGAGATTGTTAAGTTATCAGTTTAGTTTATCAGTGTTTTATTGTTGACACTAATATTGGTAACACTTTACTCTAAGGTGTCTACATAAGAGTGACATGAGCGTGTCAAAAACGTGTCATAAACATGACATGGGCTGTGTCATGAACATTAATAACACTTTGAAGTAACATTAATGCTCATGATACTTGTCATGTCATGTTTCTAAAAGGCTTGTGTGACACCTTCAAAATAAAGTGTTACCATATCTTACTTAAGTCACAAAGGCATGTTCAAAAAATTGCCTACTAAGTCATTTATTTCTCTTAAATTAAATATTTTACACTCAGTGTTATTACTATGCCAATAGCCATCCTTTGTTACATCCTTTTTGAGTGAAATTATCAATAAATGTCATATGTTACACTTTTGGTGAAGTTTTTTGAGTTTCCTGCACAACTTGAAAAAATTAGTTGGGCGATTATTTTAACAGGGTGACGATATGAAGTGAGTAGGTAAACAGGTGTCACACAGTGTCCTGTCTGTGATTGTGAGTGTATTAATATCTTTGTCTGATCCTCTTACTTTGATCCTAATCATCGCACAGTCCAGCAACTCTTTGAATCAAAAGGAATAAATTATTTGAAAAATAATCTATAACCTAGATTATAAAAATGATGGGCTGTCCACCTGTAGAGTGGACTCTCTTGTGTAATATATTTTGTCTTTGTTTTTTTTTTAACACTGCCTGGATTAAAGTAGACAGGGACTTAAATTTCTATTCCTGACACTTCATTAAGGAAATTGTAACCATTACGTGTCCCTCCAGGGGGGAGAGAGAAGTTGAGTAGGCCAGCCTGTACAGCAGTTTGTCAGCTGTTCATCCTGCATATAGGTCAGTGAGTTGAGCAGCAGGGTTTTCTCTTGGAACACGTTATTGTCAGGGTTTGCATATAGCGACTGAATCATCGTCATTACGATTGCTTCGCATTTGCAGGATCAGGTGAGTGAGCATCAGATTAATGAGAAAATAATATAACGTAATTTCAATGTGATATGGATGACATCACATCAGGTCTGAGTATTTATTTTTAATTTATACCAAATACCAAAATTTCAAGTAATTTTTTTAGTTTTTTTGCAAAACCTCATTTAAAGTCAAATGTCTCAACAAATGTGTAGAAGAACAGTCTGAAATTGGCTATGCAGGTGCATCTCAATAAATTAGAATATAGAAAGATAGAAATATATTTCTATGTTCTAATTTATAGAATATATAATTTATAGAAATATCTCATTGAAAGTTTATTTATGTCATTAATTCACTTCAAAAGGTGGAAATAACACATTATATAGATCCCTTACACACAGAATGAAACATTTCATGTCTTAATTTATTTAATTTCTTCTAATTATAATGATTATGGCTTAAATTTAATGAAGACCTAAAATTCAGTGTTAAAAATATATGCACTCAATACTTGGTTGGGGCTATTTGACTTGAACTACTGGAAATTGACTTTTCCATGATATTCTAATGTATTGAGATGTACCTGTATTTTAAAATTTCAATTAGAAAATTAAAAAAACATCAAGATTACCAGAATTTAATTGCAACTTTCAGTTTATTTTAGCTTGATTTGATAGTTTTGCATATCCTTTTATCTGCACAATGTCTTGGTAAATCAATGAGCAATATAAATGTAAATACATAATCAACTGTTGTTTATTGGTTACCATAATGACACTCTGTTTACAGCCACGGTTCCACAATAGGGACACTGTATAAAATGTAAATAAAAAAACACAATTCATAGAATATTTTAAAAAACAAACAATTTTAACATAAGATTCATTGTTATTGTACAGTTTCAAATAGGACTAACAAATTTGTTGGCTCAGTAATAATAATAAAAAAAAGTATTTCCGTTCAATACTTGCCCTGTATGACAATAAACATAGTCTGTGTTTGTTCATAACGAAATGGTGGCATAGCTTTCAGTGTTGTGTTTTTGTCATTGCAAGGGCTTAAATGCATTTAAAAGCTGAAATCTTCTGAACTTACTGGACCCACTAAGTGAAATATGCAGTGAATGCCTGTGTGCCTGCTGGGCCATCAAACCCACATTATTAATGGTTCACTCTAAGCCTGGAAATGACGCGGAAAACAGCAGATGGAGCTTGAGTTTGGTTATGTGACAGGAGACTATCTGTGCAGCGTGGACACATTGGACATGTTGAATATTTAAAACGGGCAAAAGGCATTATGCAATTTGTTTTGGACTTCCAATATTTCCCAAGATAGCATGAGCATAATACTGTATACCTTTCTTGAATTTAACACACTATTTGAGTTTGTGCTTCACTTAATGTTTTGAACTACTTTTTTGGCCAAATTGAGTGAATTCATCTGTTCGTTCTCTCCTCAGTTCTCAGGTGGTCTGATTGGGTTTGCCTCATCCTTGTGTTGCCATGGCGATGCGGGAGTTGGTGGAGGCAGAATGTGGGGGAGCCAATCCCCTCATGAAGTTGACCGGTCACATGACCAAGGAAGGGGGGGCATGGCGGCACCGCTCAACACCTACAGTGAGTTATTTGTAGCTGAATATTAACAGTTCAAATGGCTTTATTTTTCAGCTAAATCATTTCCTACAAAGTGAACATATTTCAGTGTCATCAGGAGATCTCTTGACAAAAGATATGGCTTAAGTGACCTAATTTCATTCTTCTTCTTTTTTTTCTTTTCTCAGATTCCCCCCGCTCCTATTGAAATCTCAACTGAAGAAGAGGTCAGCACTTATGTTCCTAAAATATTGACTAGAGCCCAACAGACATATCAGTTGACAGATATTATCAGCCAATATTGTTCTGTTATAAAAACTTTTTTACACAATATATAATGCATAAAATGTTGCTTGGTGCGATTTGATAAATAGCTAAATAAACATCATTACTGTTCAGTAATGATGTTTATTTAGCTATTTATTTGCTTCCTATTTATTCTTATCATATATCATCATTTATTGAATTAGATGACAATTTAATACATTGTTTGTATATGTATAATAATGGTTAACAATATCAAATATTATTGATAAAAGTTTTATGTTTGAGAAAGTAGCTCTCTGATGTTTAATGCAAGTTACCCACTCTGAAGCTATTTCAGGTGTGCTGCATTTCTTTCTTTCTATAGTCTCTAAAAAGTGGAATAATGTTTTTGTTTTTGCTGCAGCTGGTGAATGAGTTCCTCCAGGCGCCCCCCAGACCCCCACACACATTTGACATGGGTCAGCTGTTGGAGGAGATGCAGCAGATTGACCAGCAGAATTACAGACAAGCTCCACAGAGAGGTAGACTTCATTTCTATTATTAATATAATGTTTTGCCTTCAAGTTTGAGGTATTTTCTTTAGTGCCTGTAAGGTTTATGTCTATGTAAAAACTGTTTTCAGCACTTTAACAGCATATATTCCCTTGTTACAGCTCCAGATGTGGCAGCTTTGGCCCTCTCTGGGGACTGGGCGGCTGAGTTCCTCTCAGGTCCTGACGCTGCGGCCGCACCGGGGCTCATTGCTCTTGGTGATGCAGCAGACGCTGATTGGACGAAAGAGTTTATCGCTGAGGCTGCAGGTAGCTTAAGTTTGATATTTTTTCTTTTTTGCTCTCCTGTGTTTCATTTTGCTTAATGAGCATCTTTCATCTTTCTGGAGTCATCATCAGTCTGTCATATGTCATCAATCTTTACTGACATCAGAGCAAACCTGCCCTGGATAAAACCTTTTTTTGCATTGCATGTAGTTTTTACAATGAGCCCATCTGCTGTGTTATTTTTTTTTCTCTTTCTCTCTCTGCTCCAGATCCTGGACGGTGGGCGGAGGAGTATCTGGAGCAGTCGGAGGAGAAGTTATGGCTGGGAGACCTGGGAGACAAGGAGAACGAATGGTTAGAACGGGGGATGGAGGATGTGGAAAGAGAGCTGTGAAAGTTTGCAGATGAAAAATGGCTTGTATAAATTGCTACTTCAGGCACGCTGCATTAAATGTGGAGCAAATGCAAGAATAAAAGAGAATAGAAGTGTAGGACGTGTACGATGTTATCCTACACGTCTAAGTGTAGGATAACATCATAGCAACCTTGAAAATGTTTTTGTCTACCTGTTGATGGAATGCTTCTTTTGAATTTTTAATTTTTCAGACTTTAATCTTGTCTAGACTTGTCCAATGATGTTTAGCTCATTCAGACAAAAGCTCTGTCAAAGGGCAAAGAAGAATCTTACAAATAAGTAGAGTTAAAGCAGATGTAACGGATAATGGACTGGAGAATGGAGATAGTTCCGACTTTTTGAAATGTGGTTGTGTGGGAGATTTATCGAGAGTCAATGTATTACGTATAGTAGATGGTGCACAGCATGCCCCAGATTGAACCAGCATGGAAACTGGAGGGCAGCAGCAAATTGCTTATAGCCTCCTAAAGAAAAATCATTATCAGTTTAGGTACACATGCTAAATGACATGTAGAATATTTTCACTGCTTTATCTTGCCGTCAGACAGCTCTGTTTAGACAGGGGGAACTGAATCCGTTATCTGTATTCTCCTTAAAGCTGCCAGACTTCTTTGACAAAACCAGTCATTTAACCTCGCAGAACACTTGAGTTTCTGATCTACCACCGCCTCAATTGGTTAGTCTGTTTATCTCATTGTGTGATTTTGGTGAATCTAAAAACTGACCCTTTGTGCCAATGTCACACAAACACTGACAAAGTAATTGAGGCAGCATGGTAAGAAATGTTTTTCCCCTATGGAGCCTGCTGGCTTTGAAGAAACCTCTTGTTAATTTAATGCCTTGTTCAACTAAAGGTACATTTGTTTGGACAAATATAATGACAACAACGAAAATAGCGTTCAACTTAAGAGAGATAATAACCAAAATCATTATGAAGAAAACCATGGAAAATCAAAAAATCAGCTCTTAAATTAAACTCTTTTGAGCGATTTTTGTTGTTACCATTATATTTGTCCAAACAAATGTACCTTTAGTTGTACCAGGCATTAAAATTAACAAGAAATGGAAGAAAACAAGGGTGGTTAATATCTTTTTCCATGACTGAAGATGGATAATCCTGCTAAAATATGTTTTGCTGCTGCCCCTGTCCTCAGCAGAACTTACCCTTAGCTTCCTGCCGACCAGTATCTACTGTAGAGTAACACGCTCACTATAGATAAGTACCTCATAGAGCCCCACGTCAGACAATCTGAAACAGCCAACTATCCCTTTAAGATGTCTAATCATCAACACAGTGCACTGACCTCAAAAGCAGTCACTTGTACAAGAATGCGAAGTACAGGCTGAAGCCTAATAAAGTTGTTACAGATGACGCGTTCTGAATGAAATAGAACAGTTTCTTCTGAACGTATAACTCCTTATTATATTATATTAACTTTTCTTTGTTAATGTGACAGGACAAAGGAGTATCAGCCAGGAGAGGAGCTGAGGCAGACAGCCAATGAGCTCGTCTCAAAGGTCGACGACCCCAAGCTACAAAACACTGAGGTGAGCAGTGTGTTCATGTCTCTCCATGTCAGTCATTGGACCTTTATTCTCTATCACCATATCCTTTCTCTTTTTCTTTAACATTTCTGTAGAGTTCTTTTGGAGCATTGCTAATTATGATGACTAAGTTTCAGTTTGGTTTTTCAAGATTATTGGAAAGAAAGCAGTTGGTTTGAAAAGACACTAGCAGTATATTACTATAGATTTGACCAATTAGGAATGGTGATGGTGAAATGCTTTTTTGTTGTCATTTTTTTTTTTCCGTTGTTGTGTAGTTCCTGCGATTCATTAGGCAGATTGGCGAGGGCAGTGTGACAGTGGAGAGCAGAACAGACAAACAGCTCACAGATAAAGCTCAGGCCGCGGAGGCTCAGAACTGGGCCTCCAACCTCAACCAGGTACGAGTCACTGCCCACTGAGGAGGGGATGGTTGCTATTGGGAACACTTTGGGGAGCAACACTGGTTCACTTTTGCACAGTATAGACTGTGACTCATCACCCCAGTATCTGATGCAGAGTAACATTTTCCACTAATGTAACCAAAAGCAGCCGCTACTCTCCCTGTAATATGACGCTTGAGGCTGCACAGCATTGCAGATGGAATTTGTTCAGCAGAGAGAAAACTCTTCTGATGATCTGTTTCTGTGCTTACCCATTAATGTTTTAATATGCACAGTCAAGTCCTGGTTATTCCCACCTTGACTCCTTCAGTTCTTGATTTTACTGGGGTTGTAAATAATTACTTTGGCTTCACTCAGTAAAGACAGAAAAAAAACAGGCTGATGCCAGATATGGATTTTAACTTGATTTTTCCCTTAAATCCAAGTCCATTCTGCCAAGAGAAGAAAAAATCTCATTAAAAGTAAGTTAGGAAAAAATGTTTATTACAATTCTGGCCGTTAAACTAATTCCAGATTATGAAATAATAAGTCAAAATACAACATTTTGACTTAGTAAATCAAAATTTTGGATCATTTGGATTTAGCAACTCCAGAATTTAAATAATTTCTATGAAATAATCAAAAGCTCTGAGACAGTATTGTAAGTGCCACGCTCACAAAGACAAACCGATCACTTTCCCTTTATTTCAGGGCAGCCAACAATACAGGACATACTGCATGTGTCTCCAAACAAACACAGACAGTAATATATTTTCTGTCTGTTGATTTTTATATGAACAAGTTAATTCATCCAGTGAGGCGGGTCGATCGAGTTGATCATTTATCGTTAGCGACACTCCTGGCTACTGTCCAAAGCAAGAAACAGCCTTAACAGCTCTCTGTCAAAGCACTTTGTAAACTGCTGTTTTTAAAAGGTGCTATATAAATAAAGTTATTTTTATTATAATTATTAAGATTCCCAATATGATCTGGAAACCCTGACCCTGAGGCATAATCTTAAACAAGCAAAAAACTTCTCTATTGGTCAAAATTCTGACTTACTGTCTCATAATTTTGATTTAAGGTACTTAATAGTAATGCCTTTTTTTTCTAATCCTGGCAGAAATGGGCATCCATATTATACTGTGCATGTGCAGCTCTCAGTCCTGTTTATGATGAATATTTCTCCTCTTAACTGCCCTCTAACTCTGACATGTACTTTTCCCATTTTTTGACCTGTCCTCAAACTCTCGGCTTGCCATTCCCTCAATTAACAACCGCCATTCATCTATTCCTCCTACTACTTAAAATTACTCCTACTCCGCCCACCCCTCAAATAAAAAAAAAAAAACCTCCTCACCAACCAACCGCTCCTCCTCTTCCTCAAAACATTGCCCCATTCCCCACCGCCACCCCTGCTCACCTCCCACCATAGTTCCTGGCGAAGACTGGGGGAGGGAGTCTTCCCTTGGAACCCCCAGAGAGGAATGAGAAGATTGAGAAAGTTAAAGCTAAACAAGCAGAGAAGTGGGCCAAGGTCATCAGGCAGGTAGGACCTCTCAGGTCATAGCAGCAATAGGATTTCTTTATTCTTAGTTTGAGTTATTGCTAAGTTGAAATTTTGTGTTGTAGAGTTTTGTCCTAGACTAAGTCAGCAATGTACACTCAGCATTATGTTGCTGCTGATGAGAAAACAGGAGTTCATTAGGAGGAACGGTAAGAAAGGAGTTCTAGAAAATTAGATTTTTTTCTGAGTTGTTTCTTCTTTCATCTCCTTTCCATTCGCTTCCCTCTATACTTTTCCTGTTTTAATGTCCCCATCTGCAGTTCTAATAACAATTTTCATAGCAAGCACTTGCTGACTTTGGTAAACCACTCCCATTGCTCTTCGTTGCTGTTCAGGTGTCAGAGGAGTCGGCTGAAGCCTGGGTAGATGAGTTTGCAACATCAGGACCGGATTTTCAGCAAGCTAAGGCTGCAGTGGAGGTGAGACGAGAATCTGTGACAACTTAGGCTACATCCACGCTGATATGTTTTAGTTTAAAAGAGGTACTTTTTTCTATTTTTATGCCTGGAATCCACACTACTCCAGCACTTTCAAACAGAGACTTTGAAACAGACAAAGAATTTGTGTTTTAGTCTGGAAACAGACTTTGGAAAACGATTATGCAGACCGCCTTGTTCGCCTCCTGTTTGGGTCTTATCAGCAACAACCTGTCTAAACTTTATAGCTAGGGCTACTTACCCTTTTGTGATTTTACCTTTCCTGTGTGGTAACACCTTTCCCATTGTCATGGCTTCCTCAAGCAATGGATATGTTCCCTGTACTGCTCTAATATGTCACTGTGTTGTTTTGCAACATCTCTCAATATATGTTTCCCCATTGCTGTTCTTCCTCTGAACTATTCCTGCATTTCTGTCTGCTTCCTGTTGACACATGCATGCTAATGCATGTCATCGGTGTATATGGATGGACATTATAGTGCTAAAACACTAGTGTAGATTGTTTAAAAACATGATGTAAAAACAAAAAATGTAATTGTGGATGTAGCCTGAAACTCTAATAAATACTAATATATACAGCTAAAGTACTGAACATGAACTGGGAGCATTTAGAGGTTAAAAGCACACTGTGTCCTGGAAGATAGAGGCTTAAAGATGGAGATTGAAAAGAAGAAGAAAGAAACGCCTCTAAATTATTAACACCAAGGTGCCTTTGATCCAGAAACGTAATCCTGTTTCAGAAAAACAATCAAACCTCTTTCTTTCTCCTTTGACTTGGTTGTGCTACAAAAATCCCATCAATAAACTCTTGTCTGTCCCTCGGAAAAGTAAAGGTCAAATGTAGCTGAAGTACGGGATGACATATGATGTGTGGAGAATGTGAAGTAATGATGTGTATCTGTCATTCTGTCAGAGTGATGTGGATTTCTGGGAGAAGCTGCAGCAGGAGTGGGAGGAGATGGCAAAGAGGGACGCAGAGAGCCACCCCTGGCTGTCTGACTTCGATCAGCTACTCAGCACTTCTTATGACAAGGTATCTGTCAACCTGCTGTGAACAGGCGCAGAAATACTATCCCTTTACATGTTTGAGGATTTCAGCAATTTTTCCACATGCAGCTCTACTTGATGTCTAAGCTTTACAAGATTATATACATGATCCTGCTTCTTTTCATGGACCTCAATAATCTGCATGATCCTCTGTTAGTACACATAGAAATACTCCTTGTCTTTGTCTCAGGGATATCAGTTTGAAGAGGAAAACCCTTACTTATCCCACCCAGACCCTCTGTCAGAGGGAGTCAAGAGGATGGAGGCGGGGGACATCCCTGGGGCCGTACGGTTCTTTGAAAGTGCCGTACAGAGAGAACCAGACAACCAGCTGGTAGGACTCTAATAGCCTCTGGCTTCATTTGCATTTTCAGGCTCCAATTCTTTTATCACTCTCTTATTAACAAATGTAAAATCAGTTCAAAAAAGTGTCCTTAGTTGTGATTTCACTCATGTTCATCTCCCCACAGAAGGCAGTTGTAATGATGCTTTGGTGTGTGTCCATTTCTCCTCATTAAACTGCAGGCTTGGCAGTATCTGGGAACCTGTCAGGCAGAGAACGAGCAAGAATTTGCAGCCATCAGCGCCCTCCGCAGGTCAGAAATCATAACTGCAAAACTGTATTTAGAAACAACAAAAGAAGACAAAAAGGAAAAAGATGGAAAACATAAGTAGTGCATCTGAGTTTGCTGGGCAATTACAGGACCTCTAGGAGATTTTTTAATATAGTCTGTCTGTCCACTTTTTGTAGTTTCCCCTACATATAGATAATATATTTGACAATTTCTAACCTTTGCTTTCTCAACTACACGCATGTCGTTGTTACTCCCTCTGACTTTCTTCATCTTTCTTTCATTAGGTGTATAGAGCTGAAGAACGACAACCTGACTGCTCTGATGGCGTTGGCTGTCAGTTTCACTAACGAATCACTGCACAGGCAGGCCTGTGAGACTCTTCGTGATTGGCTGAAGCACAATCCACAATACCGTTCTGTGTGGGAGCAGCATCAGGGCGAACACCAACAGGAGGGTGCCAGAGAACGGGAGAAGGAGAAGGAGAGGGAGAGGTTCGGGTCACTGCTGCCAGAGTGAGTATCACACAAAGTTTGGCTTCAAACTCTTCACCCCTTTCATTGCTACTTCAGTGGCCTCCATGTTTACATCCGTACACAGCCAAACAAAAAAAATAGAAATTGAGCAAAAAGTAGCCGTAGTGGAGCGTTTAGCTGCTAAAAAGCCAGGAATTGGTGGAGACCAAAAACAGAGCTAAAAGCAGGTTGAATGTTGCACTTACGTGTGCCAGGTGGCCAGAAACACAACTCATTAGGGCCTCGGGGCAATCGCTAGCAAGTTTACCATATCAACTTGAAAGGAATTAATGATATGCCAATAATTCGTTCACAAAATCAGTAATCACAGGTTTAAAGAACTTGCTGATTAAAGTATTTATAGTATTTATTCCAGTGGGGAGGGAAAAATAAGAGTTTAGTTTGTTGGGGTTTTTCTAGAGGAAGTCAAAAAGATGCTTCCTACCACAGCATATAGCACTACCAACATACTCAAATGATTAGTTTTATGTATCAGATTTAAAATTAATTAAATTAAAAAAAAACAACAATTGAATAATTTTCTTTTTGTTTTTCATGCACAGATCTTTGTTTACTGATGTCCAGTCGTTGTTCCTGCAAGCAGCCAACTCTGACCCCGCCCAGGTGGACCCCCAGCTGCAGTGTGGTCTGGGAGTTCTCTTCAACCTCAGCGGGGAGTACGACAAGGCGGTGGACTGTTTCAGCGCTGCTCTGTCTGTCACACCGCAGGTTAGTGGAGAGGCCAGTGGTGAAATGTCTGTCTTCACGCTCCATGCTCTGTCTGTTTCTGAGCTCTTGCTGGTTTTTCTTCATCAGGACTACCTGCTGTGGAATAAGTTGGGGGCCACACTCGCCAACGGAAGCCGCTCAGAGGAGGCAGTGGCCGCCTACAGGAGAGCCCTGGAGCTGCAGCCCGGCTTCGTCCGTAGTCGCTACAATTTAGGAATCAGCTGCGTTAACTTAGGAGCACACAGGTGAAGGAGGAAGTCTTTCATTTGTATGCATATTTTGTTTCTAAAAGGCTTATTTGTTAAACCAAACAACTGTTTTGACCTTTAAAAGCAATTGTCTTTGGTTGCAGTTACCATTTTAACAGGCTACTGACTCCATGAATGATTTAAACTCTTGGTAAATGTCTAACGCCACTCTGCTGTGGTATGAGACCGAGGACACACATTTCTGTAATGATTATAGGATTATGATGCGGCCCAGCAAACCAACAACAATGGGAAGGGAAGATTGTTCCAGAATATGAGCTAATGTAGATCTTGGTTTAAAATGGATGAATGCATTGCAATCTTTTAACTTCCACTAGATGGCAACAGCAGTTTTGTTAAACACACTTAACACCCACCTTGAAAATAAATCCTAGTTTTTATGAAGGACATAATGTTTAGTTTTGGTTAAAGAATAATTTGTTAATTTGACTTTATGGGTTTTTTGGAGGCTGCAGATTATCGTCCTGTTGAACTGTATTACATTATTATACTTGATGTGGTTTTTCTAATATTTTGTCCAGCCCATTTATAAATCACAGGATGGATTTAAAAAGTCTTAATTAGATTTTTACATATTAAAGCAATAACCCCCATGGTTAACCGCAATTTTAGAGCAGCTAAGGGGCATTGTTTGGCACAGTGCAGAGCATACCTAACAACACCAATTATCTTTTCTAAAATCAGGGTAAACCACATGGCTTTCATTAAGTAACGATACACACAGCAACAAAAAGTAATTTATTTAAATTAAATTAGCTTTCTCTCTCTTTTATCCTCAGAGAGGCAGTGGAGCACTTCCTCGAAGCTCTGTCTCTACAGCGCCAGGCGGCCGGGGACGGAGCGAGAGCTGCGAGGGGGCCTGGAGGCGCCGCAGCCACCATGATGTCCGACAACATCTGGTCCACCCTGCGGATGGCTCTGAGCATGATGGGAGAGAGCCCTCTGTACGCCGCTGCCGACCGCCGGGACTTGGACACGTTGCTGGCTCACTTCTGCCAGAGAGAGGGAGACGGTGGGACTGAATGAAGGATGGACAGGGGAGGGCTTATTGAGTGTGAGTGTGTTGCGCTGGGAGGTAAATGTTTGGGTGAATGAATGAAGCGGAGAAGAATCAGAGCGGTAGCGGTTACAGAGAAATGGACGAGGAAGACACTGTGAATCATCCGCCATCCAAGGGACATCATCTTAAATGACTTCTAACAAATACTGCAGTATTAGTGTCGACCTGGAAGCCAGCAGGAATACAGTCATGTGACTGTGTTTTACATGTACGACAGTCCTGACATTTCTTCTTTCTCTGTTGAAAACTGAGTTTCATAAAATGTCACTTTTGTTGTTGATTTTGAAATTGGTTTACAATGATGAAAGTAAAAGATGAATAATGATGATGAATGCAATGTGGACGGTTTTTCTTGACACTCAAAGTCCTCAGCAGCAGGTTGTAGGTTGAGCTGTAAACTCACTGCGGTTATGTAGATCAAAGGTACAATGTTGCTGTGACATTGAAAAGAGTACTGATTTTTATCTAAAGTGCTCTCAAAAGAGGGATTATGCCAGTCCAGAGAACAAATACTAATCAGAAGTGCTACAGCGGCTTGTTTTTCTTTTTTTTATGTACTTTATTTAATTTTTTAGTAATCAATTATCAGCCAGGACAATGAACTGACAACCAGCGGGACTGTTACTGTTATGAGAAGGTGTGTGTGTGTGTGTGTGTGTGTGTGTGTGTGTGTGTGTGTGTGTGTGTGTGTGTGTGTGTGTGTGTGTGTGTGTGTGTGTGTGTGTGTGTGTGTGTGTGTGTGTGTGTGTGTGTGTGTGTGTGTGTGTGTGTGTGTGTGTGTGTGTGTGTGTGTGTTTTTGGGTCAGGTGGGGGATATTAATCGTGCATCTGATGATAAGATCATATAATTGTAATATCATGAACAATGAGAATGATTTCTCTGGGCTCCTCCCTTCTCTCGCTCTTTTTCATATCGCTCTTGTAAAACAATTTGCTTCGTTGTAAGATAATGCTATATGCCATATTGTGTATTGTAACATAATTGTTGCACTATAATTGTGTTCAGGCTAGTTGTATCCTGACTGCAATGTTTAATATAATATTCAGCAATAAAGCTTTGATTCCAAACAACTGTTGGTTGATTTTTTATTTCTGGATCAACGAAAAAGAAATGATATACAAAAAGTAGAACTGGAAAGAAACATGAACAAATTGAGTAAAAATCTAATTGATGTTATTTTATGAATAATGAAATATAAAAAAGTATTCATGTTGGGGTTTTAATCACAGTTGTAGATTTTCTACTTAAGAATAAAAACAATAGAGCTTATTAAATACATTATTTGTTAGAAAGTAATTTATTTATTTGCTCCTATTTATTAGTGTATGTATGTGTATATATATATATATATATAAATAGACTAATAAATAGGAAAATTGGAGCAAATAAATAAAAGAGAAGATGTTATAACACTGCATGAGCACTGCATGATGCATGAGCAGAAAAATGTCTTAAAATGGTAGATAATTAAATAGAATAAATAAATACTTTTTTTCTCCGTTCAAATTTTTTTCATTTTTCAGTAACTTTAGAGACAGCATAAGTGGGCGTAATTATAAACTTCATCAAACTTCATTATATGTATTTACTTTATTGCATTTCCTTCATGCAAATGTAAGTTATATTATTCTGATATTATTTTGTATTATTCTGATGGGACGCTCCAGCCTCCGTAATTAAGCCCATTACTGTTAGAAAGTAAAAGTACATCTTTTTAAAGAAGCATTTCTGCTGAAAATATAGGAATTCATGATAAATTATTGTGCTTTGTTCAGCCTGATTTTCCCTAAATGTGCCACTTTTCAAAATATAATATTCCCTTAAGCAATTTGGTTATGAAGTATTGTTCCAACGGAACATTTAATTTTTCTCCACATGTGACAAAAACAAAGAATGCTTTCATTCAAAATTTCAAATGCGTTATCTGCAAGACACCACACCCTGTTCTAGAACCCCGTGCTCTAAGCCAATCAGCGTCGAGGAGGCGGAGAGGACGCGCACGCTGATTGGCTCGTTCAAAAATAACATGTACTCCACCGCGCCATTTAAATGTTTTAAAAGTCGTGTGTTTCCCGTGTTTATCACAAGTGAAGAATAAGTGAAAAGAGAATTAGCAACACGCCTGATCAACTGTCTTTGTCTCGTAGAAGGTAAGCCGGAGATTATAAATATGATACTCGGTTGATGAAAACGAGAGTAGTCTGAACTTTATTAAACTTGTTCCGGTTAAAACGTTACTATTACAGCGTTAAAGTTTGGTCTTATTTTAAGAATAAGATAGGGAAAATAACGCGAACTGACCTTAGCTGAGCTAGGTTGTTGTTGCTAGCCACGTCTTGAGCTAACTGCAATATGAAATGTATGTTTAATCGTTAGCATAGACGTATTATACATAGACGTAGTATTGCAAGTTGTAAACAACTTATGTTCAATTAAAAACATGCTATGTATCAATGTCATACGAGGTTAAATCAAGGTTAATTGAAGATCATGTATCTTGGTTTACAGGCACTCATATAATTTCTTTGTATGGAAATGGCTGGTGGCATTTTATTTACAAATGACAACAGTCATGACAACATTTATTAAGTCCTAATTTAAAATTACATACCTGCATTTTATACTAGTTTAACTGACTTTTATACTCAAATATGTTTTTCCTGTATTTGTATATATGAGTTGCTTTTATTACTTTGTTCTGGTAAACAATAAAACTGCATTCTCTTATGTTCTCTTTACCTATGAGCCAGGTAGCTTAGAATAAGCATCATGGGATCCAGTGAGAGCAAGATGGTTGTTTGTGCACCAATAAAACCAGAACCAGCAATCAAAAACAGTCGAGTCAGTGATCTGATAGATCCACGCTCGCCATCAACTGCAATCAGTCGTACACCCATTCAGGTAGGTTACCTGTCTGACTTGCTACAAGACATGGTGTAAACTTTATCAGCAGAAATGTTTAAAAAAACAATGTCTCATATTCTTCTAGGTCGGTGTGTCCAAAACTGAATGTCCTCTGGCATTCACGGATCCCCGCTCACCTACTATTGGCATTAGTCGCACCCCTGTCAGAGAAGTCATGAGAGGTAACTATCCAGTCAAGAAAAACTTGCAGCTTGTTTTTTTTTATTCATTTGCAAAATGTCCTGTAACATGAAGTTCCTTCATTTTGTCCCTACAGCGACAGTTGGGTCCTTTGCCCGCCGTCTGGGCATGCTTTTGCACAGTGAAACTGAAGCCAAAGTTCCTGCAGCCTCTCAGAAATGCTTCAGTGATGCTGTAGAGGAGGAGGAAGTCTTTGAGCGTGAAGAGCTGGCTTCCTCTGAGCCCCTCCTGACGTCTCCGCGTTCCAAGGACTTTGGCTCCATGGCTGAGCATGCTAACCTCCTGTCCACCCCTGTCCGGCCCCCTATGGAAAGTGTGGCTAACTCGAGCCCCTTTGTGCTTCTTGAGGAGCCCCAAGTGGAGGTGGAGTTGGAAACCGAGCCAGACATTAGCTTAGAGGAGGCGGAAGAAGCAAGAGAGTCTCCTCTTCACAAGAGGCTGAGCATGAGCCTGATAACCTACCACGAGGGAGCGACCTCATCCCAGATCTTTGCTGAGGTGCACTGTGACAGTACTTCATCCCCAGAGCCCAGTGTGGAAGTGGAGATATTGAGTGACGGTGTGGATCATTCTTATGCCATTCCTGTTGTCACTGTTGAACCAGCGTCTCCCATTGAGCCTTCCCTCCCCACTGA
Organism: Centropristis striata; assembly: GCF_030273125.1. Classification (NCBI taxonomy): domain Eukaryota; kingdom Metazoa; phylum Chordata; class Actinopteri; order Perciformes; family Serranidae; genus Centropristis; species Centropristis striata. The sequence continues at coordinate 10,011,498 of NC_081524.1, read as the reverse complement.
TTCAGAGGGTTCCCCTGCTCCGTCAGAGGAAGCAGAGCCTTCTTCTGAGGAAACCCAGAAGCTTGTTGAAGAATCTTCTCTGCCTTCCGCGCCAGAGCCGCCCACCGTCCCCAGCCCAGAGCAGCCACCGCCCAGCACCGGCATCCGCTGCCCCTCCTTCGACTCAAAGAGCCCCAGTCAGGTGGTGTTCAAACCACAGTGGTTGGGAAAAGGTTTTGGCGCCACTGGGCAAAAAGCTAGACAAGCACATGGTGGAAAGGGAGGCTCTTCTCCTCTTGCTGTCCGTGTGGCCACGAGGAAAATCACCAATGAAAACAAAAGACAGTCTGGGAAACTGAAGCAAAAAGGTGTGTAGACAGTGTGTGGCTTCTATTTTTGTTGATTAAAAGATGTTGTTGCTTGACATTTCTTTTCTTTTCAAGGTACAGAAGGGCGCTCCCCGCTGCAGATCCTGAAGGGCACCAACTCACCCAGAGAGCAGCGTACTCAGGTAATTCATACAAGCATGCACTCACTGCTGGAGATACCTACATATGGCTCAACACGGACTTTTAGATGTGGTTGACTGGCTGGCAGCCAGGCATCAGCCTTTTATATGGACTTATACAGTTATATCAGCTTAAGAATGAAATTGTGACATTTAAGAATAAAAGCATTACTACTGTATGAGTTGTAAGGATTACAGTGTCCTACCATGATGTGTCACATATTGAGGTAAATGTCTTTCAGTTTTGCTGTGTAATTTTCTGTCCACCTCAAAGAAGCTGAGATACTTTGCCTCTTAAGAATCTTTTTTTTTTTTTGTCAGTTGAATGAATTTTGCAATTTCCTCTTGTGATATTGAAGGGTTGTTTGAACTCTCTCTCTTCTGACCATATCAATATTTAAACATCATTGATGCAACATATGTTACATTTATTTTTTTTGGTATGCACATGTTGCTGTCCCTATTGTATTTAAACCTATATTGACTTTCTCAGGTGATGTTTAGTAATTTAACGGCCCTAAAGTGAATTCCAACACAGACCGTAAATCAACTGCTGAAGTGATGTGTGTGTGCTCTCCACTTTCCAGATGAAGCTGAAGGTGTCCACCCCAGATAAGCAGAGGATTGGGCAAATGGACCGCAGAGTGCTGGCAGTGTCTCTGGATCAGGAGAACAGATGATTCACTGCAGCGACGTGTACAGAATCCTGCCATTTTTATATCTTTTGGAACAGGCTTTTATGTGTACAGCATTTCTTCAACTTTTTTTTCCGCTTGTGTATATTCCTTTTATCATTGCAGTTTTCTATCCTGTTTTGTCTTCTTGTAAATATAAATAAAAGTATTTGCATTATTACTTGAGCTTTAAATCTTTGATATTGACTACTTTGACCAACTAGTTTGGGTATTTTCTTTCTCTTGTGGTTTCCTTGTTTTTTTCTGCGCTACATTTTTTGACTTGTAAATTGTCAAACTTAACTTTTATAATAAAAGCACAAAAAGTACTAGCTCTAATTTTTCATTCAACTGTCAGTTGGGTTTTTAAAATTTTGCCTCTTCATTTCCTCTTTTAGAGAACAGTTTGTAATGAAGCTTTAGTACTAAACACTAGAGGGAGCCTGTAAATTAACTAACATTTCAATCTCAACTTATTTGTGTACTGGAGGTTTTTCACAATGAAGATACATTTGAGTGATAAATCATCACGCCAACATCCAGTGGTGGAAGAAGAAACTACAAGAAAAAATCCTGCATTCAAAACCTTACAAAAGTGTCAGTGTTTTACTATTATAACTGCTTTTGGATTAATACTGTTGTTGCATTAATCTGTATGTTGCATTTTTCTGCTGTAGTTGTTTACGGTTGTGCTCATTTTACCTCCTATAATGCATCATATTCTTTAAGAATCGTATGTTTGTCTCTCCAAGAAGTCAGCTATTTATGGAGCCGTTTTCAGCTTTGTGAAGATGACTTTTCCAGCTGTTCCAAGAGGGGTTTAAAATAGTTTATTTAGCTTAAGAAGTTGGAGGATTTTCTCAACACATTAAATGAAGGATAAAGTGTTCCCTTATCAAAAAAAGTTCAAATTCACCAAATTTGGAGTTGTGTGGTTTTCACTGCACAGGAAGGGGATTAAAAACTGAAAAGTAACTAAAGCGGTCAGACATGTTGCGCAGTAAAAAAGTATATTTACCAATATAAAGTGGATAAAACTCTAATATAAGTCCTTGAATTTGTACTTTGACATGTTATAAACAAGATCACTAAATGCAGCATATCAGAAATCAACACTAAAGACTTGTGTATTGCAGAATCCCATGTTTATTAGACAGTCTTTAAGAAAGGTATTGCTTTACTTCGCAGTGTGTATCCAGTGCTGGAAAAGAGGCCGTCCAAAGTCTAGTCAGAATTTAGACACGTTTTTTTCTGTATGTACACAAACTGTCCTCGTAGTGTATTTTGTACCATGCAGAGGAAAAAAATAAGCGGTCACATACAGATTCAGATGTATTTCTCATATGCACACAATAGCCGTTATCATCCATGTAGCACTCGTACAAAACGTCCTCCTGTCCTGAGACAAATGGGGTCATCTTTTTTTGTAAGTGCTTAGTGAACCATGAAAACCATTTTATTATCCCATCTGTCAGTTCAACAGTTTACCCAAAGCACTTTTCAGGTCTAGCTACAGGAGGGGAGGGGGGTTAGACCAAATGGTAAGACCCCAAAATCCTGGTAAATATCATCCATCAATCACATACAAAACAACTCAAACACTAATGTAGACATCTGCAAACTAGAACTCCATTTTAAATAAAGTTAGAAAATGAAGTATAAGCATCTAGGGAATCTACCAAAAACTAAGAACAAACAACAAAAAAAATGCTCATATTACTCATATGACATAACTTATGCTTTGATATAAAACACAGCATATTAGTATAGCTACTGTGAACCTACACAGGCCGTAACTTGACACGTATTCAATTCCATCTCATCCAGTGTGCTACCATTTCCATTTGGCAACTGTTCTCATTGGGTGACCTCTGAATTGCTGCGATAAATGTGCATATGTTATTTTAACCGCAATATAATAAACTATTTAGAGGAATGATCCTTTACTGAGACCCCCACCCCTTTGTCCCACCCCTAAATTCCCCCATAACGTGAGAAGAGAAGGTGAGAGCGCAATGTGAGAGGAGAAAATCTTCACATTAAACCCCTCTCCAACATTAGATAGGACTTGGCACAATTAAAATACCCTCTTCTCACCCTATGCGGCTCCTCGTCTCTCATCCCCTCCCTCAAACTCCAATTTCTTTTTTTTATCTTCTTCACTTTCTCCCAGGCTGCTCTCTCTCTCTGCTCGCTGATGAGGAACAGCCTCAGTTCCATATCTTGAGGAAGCTGTCCCAGGATCCTGTGCAACACGCCATCCCATCTGAGGACACTCCGATGCAGCTCACTCTGTTGTCGTGACCAGCCAGCACTCCTGGATGACAGCACAGAAGAAAAAGGGTTATGTAAGCTGACGAAAGTGCCACTAGATATTGGCACTGACATGACTCAGATGCAGAAAACTTCACCTCATATCTGGAGTTTAAAACTGGAGGTTTTAGGTGCTTTAAAGGCATACTATGCAGGATTTTTTCTTTCTGTTTGTAAATGCATCAGTGAAACTTGGCCCCTCCCTTACAGCAAACAAACCCAAGATGCAGACTCGTTTTGGAGCAAGTTTTGTCTGGTTGCTGTTAAGCCTTGCTATATTTGCATTTCTTTAGTGTTGTGTTAATTGTGTTGTTTCATGGTGACACTAGGGATGTCATGAACACGGCAAAATAAAAACAAAAGAGAAAATACAAGCAGAGGTCAGCGTTTCTGCACAGACAGACACCACCACACACTTCTAGTGGGTCATAAGTGATGATTGAGAAGGATTATCTTTGTATGAGTCCGTACATTGTTTTCAACAAGTCCTCTAAACCTTACAACCACGTCGGTTGTTTGTTTTCTACCCTCAAATACAACCCCCAGCAGCGTCGGGGGCAGAAATCCACCCATCCTTGTACGTAAACTTAAAAGCCACATTTTAAGCACATTGTCAACATTGTGAAAGTTGATTTAGACAACAAAACTACTTGCTTCTGGTTAGATTTTTAAAAGAGTAAAATAGATTGACTACCATGGAAAATATACCTATTAGAAGTGAGGTAGTCACATTGGCGACAAAGTGTGATGATGTAGTGACGTTGCTGTGCCTGGAAGTTATGTAACTTCAAATAACAATATGTACTTTTGGTCTCACACGGAGAAGAATGACGGAGTCCTCAGTCAAAATCCTTTGTTTGTTGGACCCACCCACAACAACTCACACATGGCCACCCTAAGTGAGCTTTGTCGCTCTTTAAACTCCATATCCTTGCTTTTGCCTTTACTTTTACACTCACTGAAACGGCACTTCCACCTTGGCGTCCTTCATAATTACTACAGTCACAGGCGGCTGCTAAAGACAAACTAAAATATGGTTCATTCTAAACTGCTGTACAAACGACCTATAGGGTTGTCCAGCATAGTCCATCTTTAAAATCAGTTTCCAAATTCGGATGCTGGTTCTTTATCATCTCTTTTTTCCACCTGTACTCACCCACTCTCTCCGATTTAAGTGCGTCCCAGATGTTGACATTGAAGTCGTCGTAGCCGGCCAGTAGGAGGCGTCCAGACAAGGAGGGGGCCAGGGAGGTCACCCCGCACATGATGCTGGAGTCCTGGTAGGTGATGAGGTCCTGGTCGGCTCGCAGGTCGTACAGCTTACAGGTGGCGTCATCCGAGCCTGTTATCACTGCGTTACCATTAGGGAAGAACTGGAAGAGAGAGATTAGAAACTCCTTTGAGCAAAAAAGAAGAAAGAGGCAGAGCTCTGACACAGACGCGAGGAGGACATCCTCATCATCCTCACCCCAATTGCGTTGATGTCACTCTCGTGGCCTCCAAAGGTCTGTCTGCATTGGGCCTCCCTGATGTCCCACAGCTTGGCCGTGAAGTCACACGCCCCTGAGATGAAAAACTTGAAGTCTGGGGACACAGCCAGGGACATGCAGTCTCCCTGGTGTCCTGCAAAGACGGTCTTTTGGGTCCCTGTCTCAATGTCCCATAGTACGCTAGAAGGTGATACACAAAAGACAAAAGTTATTTTTGTTTTTAGTGGAGACACTATAGGTGAATAAGGTAAAAAATGTAATTATCATGATATCATGAAACTTCCCCAGTTGATAACTTACATTTAGACATGTTTAAATATGCAAATGAGACATTATCTAATGCTCATTTTTGGCGAATTTAGGAGAAATCTACAGATGCAAGCAGGCAAAGTGCAGTAACATAAACACCTAAATCTATATTTTGGATGTTTTCTTTCCACTAGTCTGAAAGAAAATAGACAAACATTTTGAAAATTGACCAGTGCATGGAAAAAAATGTTTTTGCCTGCAGTGTCTCTCTTAATTATACTTTATTCTTACCAAGTGCAGTCTCCAGAGCTGGTGATGATCTCACTGTCACTGAGGAAACGGCAGCAGGACAGGTAGCCTGGGCAACCAAAGAAATACCATGTGAGCAGCCTGAAGACTCAGTGTAAGTAAATAAAAGTTCCAAAAAATTCAGTCAAGTTGAGAGCATCAGTGACTTTAAACTTGTGAAGTCCAGGAGATTTTGGTTCAAAATGTTCAACTCCCTATGCATTCGTTTCTGTCTGTGTTTAGCATCTTTCAGTCTGTCCTTACATCACACGCATGGCTCCTTTTTCTTGACACAAACTTGGTTATCAGTCAGATTTTTCATTTTATTTTAAATAACAAAGTATAAAGCTGCCAGGAACCGAAAAAAATACAAACAAAAGATACAGGTGTCTATGGAAAAGTACCATTTAAAAAAAAAAAACATTAATAGACACAAAAACAGCAGAAAAAATAATAAATAATAAAACTATAAAACAGTCTGTTTGCATGTTAATTAAAAATAGTAATAGTTTTCATTGTAGAAAGAAAATTCACAATTTAAAAATGTCCTAGAAAAATAAATAGCACACTGAAAGCTCCTATGATTGAACTTTCAACTGGCTTTTTGAGCTTGTCTACATATCATATATAAATAAAGTTATTACTGTAAATAAAACATGTGTATTTTCAATAAATAGATGGACTCCAGAGGGTTAAGAGATGTGTCTCGTCCCACCTGTGTGTGCCGCCAGCTCACGCATGACCTTGACGTTTCCGTCTTTTCCCTTGAGGTTGTAGATGGAGCACATGTTGTCCAGACCGCCACAAGCCACGAGGTTCCCCGAAGGTGCATAGGCGCAAGTCATCACCCACGAGGACTTGAGGGGGATGGCATTCACCTGGAGACACACAGGAGACAGGTGGGACTCAAATACACTTCTATCACTGAATCTGAAGGTGAAATGAGGTTTTATGAGGCGTTTAAAAGTGAAGCTGTTTGTGTGTTTGAGGGTGAATGTACTCTGCATGGTTGGTTCCAGTTACTGCTGGCTCAGTTTTAAGTTGGAGAGCACATTTTTGGCTTCATGTGGTGTTCATTTGGCCTCATCTACCATCACTGTAATTATGATACACATCTCATCAACTCTTTCCTACCTTGTTGGTTGTGATGCTGTCCCACACTATGAGTTTTCCATCTTGTGAGGCACTGACACACAGCCTGGAGTGACAATAACAGCAATTTAAAAAACAAGAACAGAGAAAGAATAAAGACATATTATATACAGTACAGGCCAAAAGTTTGGACACACCCATCTCATTCAATGCGTTTTTCTTTATTTTCATGACTATTTACATTGTAGATTCTCACTGAAGGCATCAAAACTATGAATAAACACATATGGAATTATGTACTTAACAAAAAAAGTGTGAAATAACTGAAAACATGTCTTGTATTTTAGATTCCTCAAAGTAGCCACCCTTTGCTTACTAGAATATAAGACATGTTTTCAGTTATTTCACACTTTTTTGTTAAGTACATAATTCCACATGTGTTCATTAATAGTTTTGATGAATTTACAATGTCAATAGTCATGAAAATAAAGGAAAAACATTGAATGAGAAGGTGTGTCCAAACTTTTGGCCTGCACTGTAAGCTAAAATAACAACCACAACAACATCAGGCTTGTTTCTAATAAATCATCCAGTTACAGATCTAATTTCCCAATCAGAATTTATTGGTTCTCCTCACTCTAATTTGGTGCTAAATTAAATCGAAGCCTCTCAGATCCTGGCTGTGAAATTAAACAGCAGGTGCTCTTTCAATTTGTGTACAACATGTTTGGTATTTACGTGGAGTCAGCGCCCCAGTGCATAGCGTAGATCTTGGCAAGGTGACCCCGTAGTGTTTTTCTGGTCTTCAACTGGACACGCCCCACCACGCTGATCCCAGCTGCTGCTTCCTGCAGCGTGGTGTCCTGCACCCCCTTACGAGCTGCCTGGAGAGCAGACACAAAAACACGACAGTAGTCAGGTTACTGCCAGTATTGATCTAAGATGTGTTTATGAATAATTTATAGATACTTGGGGAAGAAATGTCTTCAGGACAAAGTGAAAAACAAAGTCATGTAATGATAGGGCTGGGTCGGAACTTTGATGCTTTTATGGCACAGACTGAATTGCTTCGACTTGAGTATTAAAGAAAATCCTTGTCATTCAATACTTAATTTCAGTACCTAAGTGTCAATGAGCAAATAAGCATGCAGCATGCTTGTACCAAGATCTAATCATTTTGGTGATCTGCTGTTACACATCTTAGAGAAATGCAGGTTTCGTACAAAGCCGAGGCTTGACAATAAATGCATTGCATATCTATAAAAGTACTGAAAAACACAGTAAAGATTTGTACCATAATGCTGAATGTTATAATTTCTTTTAGGATTTTAGAAAATTGGTATCGAAAAAATCATCCAGGAGCCGGTATCAAAGTCAAATTATCAGTATGAACATTTTTAAAGATACCCAGCCCGACATAATGATAAAAAACTCATTAAAGATGATATGGATGGGCCTACTGACAGTGATCTGGTCTTTGAGACTGTCCGCCTCCTTTCTCAATTGCTCCATTTCACCCATGGCGATGGTTGTTAGGCACTGTCACCAATGGAGACAGGGAGAGATGGCAGGAAAGCCGATGATCCTGAAATGAAGAAGAACAAAAAAACAAACATTAAAAGAATTTAGTCACCAAGATATAATCTTAAATATTTGCAATTCAAGCTGCAGCTTTACCTGCACCTACCTGAGCAATTTGTAATTCCTCCCTAGCTTCCGACTCCAAGTAAGTGCTATTTTGCAAGTCAAACTGGCCCTCGTCTAGTTTGCAAACTTTCATAAACAGGCAGGAGCACACCCACACACACACACACACACACACACACACACACACACACACACAGTAACCCACAGAACACACCTACATGTGCATTCATGCACACACACACACACACACACACACACACACACACATACACGCAGACTGCATGAATATTCCAGAGAAACATTAAGAGCGAAAGTGTTTGCTCTTGGGATGATGTGACACCTACATCCTCACCCTGAATGTACACAGAAACCAGTATGTCCTGTAACAATGTCATCAGTGTGTCAGCAGCTCTCAGCCATTCGCCTCTCACTTCTTTTCAGCAAATTCACATTGATGACAGGTGTCATTTAACACTCCACTGAGCTCTCACCTAATGTTGATGATGGCTATTGAATTTGGTAATGTCATGATTAAATGAGCAATGTTTCGCAGCAAACCAATCACCTAATGGACAAACTCATACAGTGTGACAAATGTAATCAAGGCACAAGTGGAAAAGGCAGAGTCACGAAGCTGATTTTACAGAGGCACTAACTTCACGGTAAAGCTGCACAATAACAATTACCAACCTCAACAACGTCATCGTCCTACTCTACACACACAGATATCACAACTTTTCTCTCTTGTGAAGAACAAATTGTCATGATGCTATTTCCTTTTTTTTAAATCTTACCTTGAAAACTGATAGGAGGGAATACCTGCGTTGATCTTATCGTATGTCTCCCTGCAGCAATCTCTCTCTACCTCTCTCTCTCTCTTTCACTATTTGAATGAGTGCCCCTGTCAAAACACATGACCAAGTGGATTTGCCTCTAATTTGTTTGAAGTGAAAAGGAGAGGAAGGGAGTGAAGGAGGGAGTGACTCTGTAAAAGAAAAAGATTTGCTGTAATTGTTTGCCACTGGGCACCATCCTTTACCTATGTGTAATGCTTAAAGTGAATGAAAAGATGGCCTGAAATGTGTTAAAATACAATTACAGTGCTGATTTATAGTAGTGTGGCGCTCCAAACACCTCATCAGAGGCAGCATGGGTGTCCTGACTTAAACGTCTGATTGTCCCTGAAGTTAGTAACAGGGGATTTTAGGCCTTTGTTCCAGATGGTAAATTGCTTCGATAATGAGTGTTGTAATGAATGCTTGAGTGTTTTAGTCGTGCTATTACCCTTTTGCCATTCTGTTCCTGGGACCCTGCCATTGTTCCATGTGATTAAATGACTGCTAGGGCTTGCTGGATGGTGAAGTGCATTAACACAACCCAGAGAGGAGAGGAAGCAGAGGGAGAGGGAGGGGAGGAGGGGGAGGCAAAGGGGGTGGTGGAGGGTAAGAGGCGAGGCAGGAGAGTGAGTTTTAAATCCTACTGGCTGAGATTTTAAAGGGAAGCCTTTTGAATCAAATCTGCTCTCATCCGATTACTGACTGCTCTTTGCATCTGGATAAGAGATGGAGAAAGGGATGGGGGGCAGATAGTGGGATGAGAATGAGGGAGGGGCAGATGGAGAGAGTTGTGAGAATGGGAGACAGTGAAAGATGGCATGTTTTTGGTGTGACTGGCTCTATGAACTTGAGTCCTACCAATGACTCTTTGTATCTTTACCCCAGCTGAGAGCTCCTGACACGTTACAACTGAAAGTCCTGCGTTCTCGCTCCAACAACAAAACAAGATCATGGCTGTTGTTAATTTGATTAAAATGACTGTTTTTGGCCTGTGACTCTTATATATTTTCCGTGTTCCTTCTCCAGCCAATTAACACTAAACTAACTGTGTCTGTGCAGTATGCTGCCACATTGTTGTCTCTACTACTGTCTTACTATTGGCTTTGTTTTTCATGAAACTTAGTAGAAGGTTGTAGCATAAGCCAAAGAAGACCAATTACATTTTGGAGTGAATTCAAATCACAGGATGAATACACAAATTACTTTTCAGTTTTGTTAAAAGTGTGCATGGCCTTGGTGGAGGTCTGTGCCCTCCTAGAGCTCTGTACTATGATAGCTGACTGTTAAGTATCTGCAGATATATCAAGCTGTAATAGAGAATGATGTAAATCAATGAACAGGATTGATTTATGGTAATATTGAATTTTTAAATTATTTTTTTCGTTCAATTTTTGCCAGGAAATCAAGTGAATGTTTTTGCCAAAAACAGACATGCCTATTATTTCATCCAGTTATTTGAAACATTAATATCCAACAATATACACCAATAAGGGTTGGACAATCTATCTATATTGTATCTATATTGAAAAAATATAAGTATTGTCTTTTCCTGGTTCTGCCCGCTTCATCAGTATATTAACATTAGTGATTATTATCATATCGTGATATTTGATTTTCTCTGTATCAACCAGCACCAATAGCAGTATAAAATTACATTTACCATAAAAGAGGATTTTCTTTGCATAAGGCCCAAGCCCAGTCTGAACTAACACACCCTTTCCTCTGCTTTTAGAGTAGAAGACACACAGTTTTTTCATAATAAAATGTTATAAATTTGAATCTAAAGTTCACACAACACACGATACATAGACGATTAACATGGTTTCACCTTGCAGATTATGTCTGACAGAGTTCTGAATCGGACAATAAAAGGAATTCATTTTTTGTCAGATTATCAATCTACGTGACAAAACCAACATTGTATGCTGATCCTGTGTAAATCCCTCTGCTGTCTGTGCCATCAGCACAACATAAAACACATGCAAGTGCATTAAATGTGTCAATATCACTTTTGAATAGCATCTCCATATTATCTGAATTACATTTAAATATATGATGTTGTCAGTGTGTTGCGCCACTTTTAACTCTGCAATATTTATATTAAGCTGTAAGTATATTTATTCACGACAGTCAAAAAAACCTTTCAAGCGTCAAGATTTTGCCAAATAATGAAAACGTATTTGTGATAAATGTCTTATCAGTTTTGAACCCATTTTTCTTCCGACCCTTTGAATGCAGCATGACCCAACTTCACAACTAACAAACATACAGACAGCAACATACAACCATCCACTCACCAATTATAGGAGACTCCTCTCAAGGTGTTTTGGTCGATCTTTAATCACTCTTCCTCCAGCGGTCTCCCTCTGATCGTTGTCATAAGTTCAGTTACTACACTTTCTCCCGCTCATTCACTTTTGGTATCACACACAGAGGGATACTCCTCTGTCACTCACTCTCTCCACTGCTCCTATGAGGAACAGATGAGGATTGGAGGGATGAAGGGAGATCAGTGATGAGGGGATAAACCCTGGGATGGACAGAAAGAGGGGTGGAGGGGTGGGGGGTGGGGGTAAAAAAAGAGACAGAAAGGGAGAAGAGACAGTGGGGGAAACCAAACAAGGTGCAGAGCGTGGTTATGGGGTCACAAGACATAAGCCGGGGTGAATCCGAATCAAAAACTAAGAGATGGAAATCGTGGAGGGGAGGGGGAAAGAAGATAAATAGAGGATCTGGGAACATGGCTTTTTATGGTGCTGAGGTGGACTTTAGAAGATCCATGGCTGGCAGGAGGGTTTGTGTTTTGTAAACCTGAGGTGAAGCTAATTTTAGAACGTTTGTGGGCAGAGATTGGCAGAGCAGAGATCAGACAAGGTACACTGATGATCTCTTTCTGGTTCATTCCTACTATGCAAACAAGCATGAAGACATACACACACAGTGTGCAGGAAATGTGCTACAATCACTAGCTGTTGCATTACAGTAGCTTTCCTCTTTGTACCAAGTGAGTGTGGTTAGCTCAAGTTCTGCTCTTGTGGGACCTTAGTACAAAATAAACTCTTTAACTTACAGGAACCTCTTTTGACTGTTAGAGAGTGTGCAACCCGTCGCTGCTACACATGATCTAACAGGCAAATCACCTGTGTTAGTTATGAAACAGCTCAACTTGTACTCACATGTACCACTTAAGCTCTGTCAGTACTAGGCCGGTCTCAATAATTACGATAGCGACGTATCGTTCGATATATATGAAAGTGGACACATATTCTGGACTCAATATGTTGTCATTTACATGCGTGACTTTTTGTGCTCTGTTGTGTTGTGTTTAAAGTAATGCTGCAAATGTTTGACAGGCATTATGAATTGGCAAAAAAAAAAAAATTCCCAAGCAGCCATTCCAGCTGTTTATATGTTATTTTAACAATAAAATAGTATAATACATAATGATTATCTCATTGCAATGTTTTGTTAACAGAGCCTAAAAGTCTATTTTATTTGTTTTGGTTGTAGATTATTTATTTGTTTTATTTATGTATAATATTTTAATTTTTTGTTTCCACATTTCAATTCCAATGTTTAATAGAGGTTTAAAAATGAATTGCTGTGGAAAAGGATTTACTTATTATGCTCTAATATCATTATAAAACTAAAACAACATCGATACAACGATACTATCGTTTATTGTGATAGTTTCTGGGAAAATGTATCGTCGAAAATGTGTTATCGTGACAGGCCTAGTGAGTACTTCACCTAAAAGGCCTGGAATCAGCTGCTGAGGGGGCATTGAGTAAAAAAAGTTTGTAGAAGAGGCCGTCGGTCTGTGACTGAACTTTTATATTGATCCTTTGACAGTGACTCGGCAGCCATGTTTACTTACTAAGTAAACAAATGTGCATTGTGTCTAGAATACATAGACATCGTTTGCTGTGAACACACGTGGCGAAACAAGCGAACAAGCTTCAAATATATCAATAATGTTCAGAAATGTGTCCAGTCAGCAATAAAAATGATCTAGTCTATTATAAATACTGCATTTATTTATACTGTTATTTCTCATTTAGCATATTGCTGGTATTTGTAGTTCTTTTCAATGCTAGATGCTCTGTAGGAAATTGAGGAAAACACATTGAAATGAAATGAAACAGGGTTGATGCTGGAATGGATTAACCATTAATAGTTTTATTATATTCTTACCACTGTCCAGGATGCTGCTGTAACTTATGGTGACCTTTGACCTCCCTGTAGAAGGAGGCAAAAGTAAAGAAAGTTTCCTCCAAGGATCAAGTCAAACTATTAGTTTCTGTGCTAACCCTAATGTAAAAAAATTCAGATGATTAGACATTTCCCTTGTGATTCTTACACAGTAAAACCTTCTTCACACACACACAATACAAATGGCTTGTGTTGCGTGTGTGTGTATGTTGCCTCGTGGTTAGTCTATGTTTCATTGTGAATAAATTCAACACTGTAGTTTAAAAGTGTTGACTTTTGCTCATTAAAGCACAGTAAGGACAGGAGCAGATGAGCTGACCCTGGATTTAGAGAAATGGAGTTGCGGGCTGAGAGATGGAGCATAAAAATTAGAGAAAAACAAAGCAAGGAGACAAAACTAAAGGAGGGCGCAGACAGAGAGAAACACACACACACACAAGCACACACACAGAATTATTTTTGGTTACTATTTAAAGAACAGTGTTGTCTTGATCTCGCAATAATCTCTACTATGAAACATTTTGCTTTTTTTTTTTAATTCTTTTTTTTACTATTTTTATATTTGTAGCTTGGATTATACCTCACATTGCTTTAGTACTTCTGGGATTTCTAAAGTCTTATGAAGTTTGTACCAACAGTAACATTGTTGCCCTTAAACGACAGTAAAAATGAAAAGAAAAACATGGGTTTATTCTATAATGCTCAGCAAGGGTAAGTGAAGCTTTACCTTGTTTTGAATAAATGGGGTGTAAGTGGGGGGGAGTGGGGAGCGCTGACTGGATTAAATGCCATATCGGTCATCCAACAACAAACAACTATTGTGACATGAATGTAGAATTATGAATTTTAATCCTCCCATTGATTCTCATGTTATGTTTACAACTAAAAACAGTGCTGGAGGAAGTATTCAGGACGTTTACTTCAGTAACAGCACTAATACCCCATTATTAAAATACTCTGTTACAAGTAAAAGTCCTGTTTTTTTAATTTTACTTCAGTAAAAGTATGTGAAAAGATCAGGAAAATGTCCTTACATTATTGAGAGTAAAACTACTCAATACAGAAAAATGTCACCTTTCACTGCTAGACTACTATATATTTATGATATTTATGATAGTGATATATATTATTATTATTATTATTCATACATTAACACAAAAGCAGTATTTTCCTCTTGTAGTTGGTTGATGTGGAGCTTATTTGTCATTTTTTGTACTGAACTGCACCTAATGATTATTTTCATTATGGATTAATCTGCTGATTCCTTTCTTCATTAATCAATTGATTGTTTGGTTTGTAAAAATTCTGAAAAAAGTGAGACAATCTGTCACAGTTACCCTGAGCCAAAGGTGAAACTTTCACAATGTTTGTTTTGCTTTTTAAAAAAAATAAAACCTCTTAACAGCATAATAAGTAGTTAAAATGAGCTATATCTTTACCAATTTTAAACACTACTTTCATAAATGCATTACTACAAATAATCTCAAATATTATGAATATTCACTATCACTCATAAAGTTAGAATAAAATATTTTTTACCTCTTTCCATGAAATGATTGTGACAATGTGATTTATAATTGACAGATAAAGTATACAGTACTGTGCAAAAGTTTTAGGCAGGTGTGAAAAAAATGCTGTAAAATAAGAATGCTTAAAAAAACAGAAAAGTTAATAGTTTATTTTTTTATCAATTAACAAAATGCAGAGTGAGGGAACAAAGGAAAAATCTAAATTATATCAGTATTTGGTGTGACCACCCTTCGCCTTTAAACCAGCATCAATTCTTCTAGGCATTTTTTCCACACCTTCCTTTTGCAAAGTACTCTTATATCTCAAAACTTAATTAATCAATCTCTTCCAAGCATATCACAATGAGAATAAAACCTCAGTTAACAGAGGATTGTGACTGAAAACAAAATATTCCAACTTTATGGGCGACCGTGTACATATAACAATCTGAGCGTGTTCATTTTGCATCATGAGTACTTTGACATTTGATACTTTAAGTTCATCTTTGACGCTGGTATTTTTGTACTTTTACTTCTGTAAGGTTTTGACTGCAGGACTTTTACTTGTAGTGGAGTAATTTCACAGTGTAGAATTAAAACTTTTACTAAAGTAAAGGATCTGAATACTTTCTCCACTACTGTTACTTAGTTGCCTTCCAACATTGTCTAAAAATGATGTAAAGCATCAAACAGGAAGGAGAGAAATCATCAGTAGAGGCCTAATGAGTTGTGACGAGGCCACAGATAGTAGGATAGTTAATGTGTGGACATAAGGGATGAGTGATGTGTCAGCGACTCACTACACACAGCACTCAGTTATAATGACAACAGAAAGCTGTGATTTCAGTTTTTATAACTACGCTGTTAGGCCTTACATAATTTCTGATAATCACATAAAATATGGAAATATGACATCATACAGCTGTAAATTTCACCCTCTTCTGCCAAGTGTGTAATTAGAACAGTAGACGGCCGGGGTGCTTAGTGTGAGGGCATCTAGGATGCATTATATAGACATAACACCTACTTTAGAGGAGATTAATGCAGACTTTTAGGGTGCTGCATGGTTTCAGCGTGTGAGGGAGGGAAAAGGTTAAAACCGAGGCTCCATTAAACAGGCCTGCCGACCCAATTCTGCAGCGGAGGGGGATTATAACACAGGGGGGGAGTGAGAGTGTTAATATGGGCCATAAACAGTACTTGACTCAGTACCTAATGCACTGGAGCAGAGGAGGGGGCTGGAAAGGAGGCACAGGTTGTAACGGGAGGGATAAGATGGAAGCGGGTGGTCGAGTGTCTCTCTGCTGGATGTGAATGATTAAATGATCTCTCGCTGGATTACTATTCCATATTCTAAATGGGAGATTTTTTAAGCTTCATAAACAAATGCACTCATTTATGAGGGATTAACGGTAATCTCTCTATTTCTATCCTTTTTTTTCCTCCCTGTGCACCTCTCTCTCTCTCTCTGTTCCCTTTTTCTGCCTCTTACTGCCTCAAACTGTAGTTTCTGATGTACCGCAGTAATGTGGCTACTTTTACAGTTTCCTTCTGTAGCTGTCTAATCACATGCTTCTACACTTGGACTGAAAAAAACATTAACCCTGTGTTTTTTTAGTTGACAGCCACAGAGGGTGTGAGGTAATTACTTAAGGGGAAACACTACAAGTGAACATGTAACTAATAAATATCACAACAAATATTCCCCAGTTGATTTACTTAGCATGAAAAAATCATTTTTTTGTATTTCGAGTTACCTGAACCTCTACGTCTAACTATGCAAATGATGTGATATCATTATCAATCTAAATGTGTGCTAATTTGCCTACATTTCCAGAGCAGAGATCTGAACTTTGGATAAAGCCAGGTTCAAAATGCTTGTTTCATTTTGTTGAAATATAAGAGTCAAAGGTTTTTACAAAGGGAATTTTGGATGTCTCTAATCACTCCATTAATAAGTAATGTCAAAAAATGATTTCTTTGTCATGTGTTTCGGGTTAAAATGTTCAATATGCTATGAATGATATATGAACCAACCCCTTGTCCTTAGTTGACTGCTTACATTCAGACTTTTTGTTTCCAAGTTTCAAGATTTAAATAAGGCATTATCTAGTGCTAGCTTTTGGGGAATTCAGTAGAAATCTATACACACAAACAGACAAAGTAAGTTGGTAAAATAAACAGCTAAATGGGTATTTCTTAGCCTTTCTCTAACTTTCTGTCATCTCTTTGTCTCTAATAGTCTTTCAGTCTCTCATGTGTTTGGATATGATATGCAGTACCCACGCGGCATTGGTAAAAAGTCACATTTATTTCTTCTTTTATTCTCTTCATTTTTACAGGGAGTGATATCGGTCAGTGAAGCTGCTAAAACAAAATTACAGACTGACGTTAGAGGGAGGAATGGACTGTGTTTCCCTCACTTATCTTCATCATATACAGTATAAATACAGTAACCACAATCAAACAGCTTTAAATAAAAACACACCAAGATGATGAAAGTGACTGTGTGACTGAAAACTGAAAAATCACACGTTTTTATGGTTGGTGTTAATGGTCCTGTTAGGGGATGTTGGATGGGTCTACGAGAGTGGGCGCAGTATGAATATATATTCCAGTTTGGGTGGTTCAGTCTGTCAGGTTTGTTGTGACTCTTACAGCTCATCTTTGGCCCCTGTCACCGTGCCTCTCCCTTTGCTTCTCTCCTTCGGTGCTTGGTTACGAGCGTTCCTGCCGGCCGTGGCGCCGCCCTCTGCCTCCTCCTTGTCCTTCTTCACAACACTCTGTCCATCTGCAGCCCACATGGCCTCGGCCTCCTCTCGCTCCTAAAGAAACAAAAGCATGGATAAACGGATAAAATATTGATTTCTAATGGTCACTATGGCGTGAAAAGCAAGTTTGGAAGTGACTGAATTTTGTATGTGATTTTAGTTAGGAAGTGAGTTATTTCTTCCTTTTTAAAAGTTACATAGGGTCAAGATGAGCTAGACAGTTTGCCGGCATTGAACTGGATAGGCTACTTAACTATTTCAATATTTTTGTTTGGCTTACACCTACAGTGAAAAAATGTCTTTCCCCTCTGGCAGTGAGAGTTACGTATAACAAAAACACTGTCAAGTGCTTATAATACACTCCTGCAGGTGAGCTTTTAGCATCTCCTGCGCCGGCACAGGCACTGCACAAGTATGCTATTTTATAAAAACCAACCTGTCCATGAGCAATAAGTAAGTACTGTGAAATACAGAGAGCTCATTCTGGCAGCAGCCTTGTGTGGCAAGTGCTTGAAAGTATTGGTTCTTTATTTAAATGTAAAAGTCAGCTTTAACTCTAAGAGCCATTCTTCAGAGGTACTCTTGTTGTTTCTGTTTTATGTACAAACATATCATACACCTAAAGGGCACTGTGGTATAATCAGGGGCCGGGCACTGTAAATGCCAATACATGGAAACAACCACAAAATTTGCATCGCACTCCAGCTGGTCTTGCTGGCCAACACTGCTGTCACGACATAAAAACACCCTGCAGGCAGCAGGTCCGACCTGAAGAGGAGGTCACTGCTTGTGTGTTGTCATTATGCTCACCATGTCCCTGTAGAGCTTCTCCTTGGTGAACCAGAGAGCCAGCGCGCACCGCCGCCCACTGGTCACCGCACTAACACCGTGTGGACTTACTGGACCCGAGGAGAAGCCCACCAGTCGACCGCAGCTGGGTTTTACTCGAGCCTGGAGAAAGAGGGAAGAGGCTAAGGGAATAACTCAGGTGGAACATGGGATTAGAGCTGAAAAGTTACTTACTGTTACGGTCTTGGCGTCCCTTTTAGTGAAGAACAACTCTCCTCCATCAAAGTTGTCATTCAGGTAGAGAATGGCACTTTGGGAGAAAATAGGCAATTCAGCCATACAAACAACTATTAGTCTATCAAATAAATTAAATTTGCATTACTATATACACATTAAATAAACATATTTTTAAATGTACCTTAAAATTAAGCATTACTTATATCTCTCTCTTGTTAGCTGCTGATTTTCCCCTGCTTATTCCCTTACTGATTCACATTACTTTTGTGTACCTGAGGTCTCTGTGTAGAAAAGCTGGTGGTTCCTTCCAGCACTGATTGGTCTCCGGTTCAAGGAGACAGTTGTCAACATGGACAGGGTGAGACAGGTCCAGCCTGCCCTCCTGGTCACCTACGGACGTGAAAATAATCAAGCAAAACAATGTTAATTCCCAAAAATACACATTCGGCCTTAATTACTTCCTTTTATGTCCTTACAGGACAAACATTTCTGTCAATTGTCTGTTATTATGATTCCCGTCCCTCCTGCTTGAATTAACTTTTTTCCTGTCCCCTCCCACAGGAATGCTGTGACCCACAAGATTCCTGCAAAAATGTCAGCCTCAACTGATCTACTGCCAAATATTCATTCAGTTTTTTAAATTGTAACCTTGTCACCCTTTAAAAGCTAGTTTGAATAACAAAATATAAAAAGGTTTGGAATAATGCCACAGCGGTAATAAAAAATAACAGAAAAATTTAATGATCTCATATATACTCAATGTGAAGGGTAATTTTCTTTCCTTTTTTTCTGGCATAACATTGATATTGGCATATTTTCCCCCTATAATACAGCAGAAATAACCCCATTGGAAACCATGAAAGGAGTATATATTTGCCCCATTGGACAAACATGAGAAAATAGCTGGTGGGAAATAGTAAAAGTATAATTTTGAAGCCAGGGCTCTGGACTGAAAGCCTGATATAATAGAATGCATGATTCGATGCTATAATGGCCTTAGGATATAAAATAGTGGTTTTAATTAGTTTCAATGGGAACATTTGTATCTTTAAATGCCTGAGTATCTCTATTTTGTCTACAGCTGATGTTTATAATTTAAAAAACAAAACAAAACAACCACCCCCTTCACCAAATTGACAAAATTATAAAAAATATAATTATAAAAATTTAAACTGAAGCAGTCAAAAATGCCCCCAGTGAGGCATAAGAGTTAAGTTAAAGTCTGTAAAAACACATGGCAGCCTTATTATATTTCCTTCAGCAAGTCATAATGATCTCCCTCAGCAGCGATGTGGGTAATGTTGATATTACCTGCGACAGCACTGCGACAGACCAGGTGTGTGAAAGAGGTGAAGAGTCCTGAGGGGCTCCTGAAGTACGAGTGCAGCAGGACTCTCACTCTCTCGCCCAGCTCGTGTAACAGCCGGGCATCTGATTGGTTCACCATGCCATCCTGAGCCAACTGAGAGAGAAGTTGAGATAACGTTTCAGAAAAAAATAATTGCTTGGTTCTTTAATTAATTCACATTTGGTTCATGAATTTTAAGTAGTTTAGTTTCCAAGTTCCGCCAAAACACATCATGTTTCTGCTTCCATTATCTTCTGTTCAACCACCTTTACAGCCCTGAGGACAGTCAGGCCCTCAAACGTCTCATGAGGTGTGTGCGGAGACCGTCGTCCCCGATAACCATCTCCAGCAGATGCGGCAGCCTATCAGAGATGAGATTAATTGTGATGTGTGATAGTTCCTGTTTCTATTAAAGAAGGCCTGACACTTTAACAATCTGACTTACTGTTGCTAACTGCAGTATTCTCTCACACTCCTTCTCGGTCATGACTCCGTCAAGGACGACCCGATTGGTCCCGTTCATAACCTCGTCATCCATGGTGATGGTCACACCCTTCTGAAGGACTGGGCCACCTGGGGAGAGGAAAAGATTAGAAAGGGTAAGAGAGAAAATTAATTGTTACCTGTTATAGAGTGAAAGAAGAGCTGATAACTCACCTGAAAAAAATCCACTGTCATCGACCTGCTCCTCCTTCTGCTGCTCTCCCTCTTTTATTTTCTCATTTATTTTCTCTTTTTCAGTTCTGAAAGTGAAACATGACTCAGTTTACTTCACACGCACTTTTACTAAAGCTTTTACTAAATCTTCACACTGAGAAGATTTCCTTCTGTCATTCTCACCTCCATGTTTCCCTGAGTGATTCAGGTACAACATCTTCTGGAGTCCAAAGATCCTGAATGGAAAACCATCATTACATTTGTCAATGTCATTTTTGGATTAGAAAAGCATATGTTTGCCTCAGTACTTACTGGGTCTGTGAAACTGAAGTCAAGGCTCTCCATACCAAAATACAGCAGCTTCTTCTCCTCCAAAGAGCGACTAATGTATCTCACAATCTCCTGTGTGACAAACACACACCAATATGTAGTCAGCAGCAACAAAAGTAATGACATGAAATAGATATTTCAAGTCTGTATACAGGGAATCAAATGTGAAAGGAACTTAGATTCTGACCACAATGGTGGTGATTTTAGTCTCAAAGTGGTACCTGAGCAGGCTGTGTGCCCTGTGACTCTGTGTCTCCTCCTAGTGTCTGATGGTAGAGCTGCAGGTTGTCTAAGGAGTCCTTGTCAGAGGGGTAAAACAGGAGAAGAGAGCGAAGCGTCTGCACTGCTCCACTAATATCGTCAGCTGTGCAGTAACAGGAATGCAAAATAATGAGAAATAAAGTAAATCTTTACTGGTGAAAACATTATTTTTCATGTACTTGTCAATTTTGAGATTTTGGGCTATTTTGCTTTCATAGCATGTCCTCTTTCTACTGAAGAGAAAACATCAAAATTACACAATAAGCATTTATGTTATTACAATATTATAGTCTATTTGTGTCTGTAGATTTCTTTTAAACTCGCAAAAAGATTGCATTAGATAACACCTCACTTGCATATTTAATATTTAATAATATAACATTTTAGAAAACTTGCAGAGTTTGTGGAGGACTTGGGTGCAAAAATTCGGTGAGCCAAATGTTATGTTTTTCAACTAAAAGTATGCAATTTCACATCATTTGGGACCATTATTATAACAATATATGTGTTCACAAATTTCGAAAAACCTTGATAATAAATAAACAATACATAATAAGCTCCAATTCTCTGAAAAGAACAGTGTTTTATAGAGCGAGTAATATATGGAATGATTTACCACTTAATATCCGTCAAGAAAAAAGCAAAATATCCTTCAAAAAGAAATTAAAGATGTACTTTGTCAGTGGTTAATGTTAGGTGTTGGGCTTATTATATTTTTTTGGGGGGTTTATTTAAATTTTTTTCGTTTATTTTGGTTGAAAGGACGCTACTCTTTATAGAAGCGATGTTTGCCTGGATTCATGATGTCCAGGATTACAATCAATGATACTGGTTAAAGCTGTATTGGTTTTTTTTTCTTTTTGTATTTTATTTGTTTTCTGATCAAATGCATTTGACCAATTACTCCTAAACATTTAATCCAAATGGCTATAATTCAATGGTTTGATTCTACAAACTGTCTTTTAAATTTGTGCTGCATTTTGTAATGAACTTTTGTGCTGCACTTTTCTAATGTATTTTGGAATGTATTTTTACTGTTAAAGTTGTTGTAGGACTGTTGAGTATTACTTGTTGGAATGTGGACCCCAGGAAGACTAGCGAACTGCCACGTCACAAGCTAATGGGGATCCTTTAATAAAAACAAGACAAAACTCGCTAAAGAAGTCCACTGGGGACCAATTGTGAGCATCCATTGTGATATATTTTTGTCAAAATGTTTACTATAATCACCTGCATTGTTTCCCTAAAGGACTTAAAAGTAAAAGTCACAGTTTGACCTTTAAACCCTGACCTTTAAACTGTGCAATATGCAGATGCTCCAGCTGTGTGGGCAGGAAGTCCTCCTGAGCAGAAATCCTCCCAGGTCTGGTGGCGATCTGAGTCACACAGGACTGCCGGCACGAGAGCAGTGAGAGGGAAAGAGCTAGATGGAAAAGAAATACGGTCACAACGAGTCCTTTCCATTCATTTTCTGCAGAAAAGTCAAGCCTCAGTCTAGACTTTTACCTGCAGCCTTCTCGTACACGCCGTCAGCACTATCCACTCCCCTGTTCTCTGGCAGCCGCTGGGAGGCCACCTCACACTGCACCCTGCACTCGTCTGTCTGCCGCAGTGTTTCATTCACACACGCTTTCCATTTCGCTGCTGCTTGCACCCAGTCAGAGGAGGCCTCATGCTGAACTGCAGAGTCATAAAAGACCTGCATTTGATGACACGTAGAGAGAGAATGATATAGTTAGATTAAAGAAGATGCTGCTTTTGTTATAATAAAACAAAAGCACAAACTTAGACTAGCTCTGATCCTTAAAAAAAGGGTTAGACATGCCTTTACATGAACCATTTAAGCGTATTTCACACAAGCCTAATCATGTTGTAACAAGCGTTTCTGAATAGATAAAATAAGTTGCTCAGGCAGAGGACATCAGTCAGTAAAAACAGGGTTGGATTATATGGTTGGAAAAGAGAAAGTGCAGGTGAGAGAGAGGAATTCTGTCCCTCAGGCACTCACTGTCTTTCCACATCTCCAGAATATTTCTCTGCAACAGAGAAGGCTGTCTCATCCCTCCTACTGATGTGGACCTGATAGATCTGGCTTGTTTACCCAAATAAAATGATGTACTTGGAAGGATAACATTCTAAGCCTATAGAAAGTAATGCAGAAATTAATTTCCAAAAACAATGGTGAACAAATAGTAGTTTTATTATAAAGGCAGCTATAGTCGATCTATGCACTCTGATAATTAATCAACCAATAAGTGAAAAGTTGACCCCATGACACACACCCTTTTTTGCGTAAATGTAGAAAGAATGCAAAATCTCACTTTGCAAAAAATGCAAAGAGAGAATAATACAGACTCACTTAATACATAAATAAATAAAGTTTAAAAAATCAATAAATGCAAAAATATATTGATAAATTAAAGAAGGAATATCAATAAAGAATGAATATAAAAATAAATGAATAAAAGGAAAAATTAAATAGGAAAGTAAATAAATAAATAAGGTAATTGATACAAAGGTGGAAAAAATAAAAGCAAATTAAAACAGAAATATTATTTTATATAATTTTTGTGTATGTTTAATTGCATGTTAATGCATTTAGTGAGTCATTTATTTATTTTGATTTTGGAAGCTTCCATCCTCCGTAGTCTATAAAAAACTGAACTTTGTCTTCCCTTATATGAACAGGAAAATCAGTGTAGTGTAGGAACATTACATCACCTCCAAGTATGGAAACAAAAAAATAAAAATGTTGATGTTACTTAAATACAAACTGCAACTCTATTCCCCTCTCCTTTACAAAAACATCACCCCGGCCTCCTCACCCAGTGTTTCTCATTTTCAAGCTCTCTGTCCTGGAAAGCCTCCGCAGTCACTCCTTCCATCCGTCTGTACTTCTCGATGTTGTTCCTCATCTCCAGGTGACTGGGGTTGGCCACAAAGTAGGTATGAGCTGCTGATGCTGCCTTCTGCAACTTTTCCAACTGATGTGCAGGAAGAGGAGAGATAATTACAAATAGTCGTACATCATCGGATCTTTATGGCTGCCTGAAGGAGAGCTTACCTTGTAGTACGTGACCTGCAGGAAGTTGTAAGGGTTACGAGTGCTGAATTCATATTCTATGTCTGAAGAAACAGGGAGTTGCCCTGCAGGTGTAACAGAGCGTCCAATGCAGAACTTCAAACATTCAGCTCTCTGCTGCATCCAGTCCATGGTCCAGAGGTCCCACATTCTCCCCTCTGCAGAGTCTAATAATACAGAAAACAGGATAATTTTTGGGACTGCAAAATACCACTGAACATTGTCTGCCCTGTAAACAAACAATAATAAAGTCTAAACACAATAAACATAGTATAGATGGAGCCTATTCTGTTTGAAAGCTACAAATTATACACTGGTAGAGACTTGAATTGATACATTAAAAATATGGTTTTAAAAGTAATCAACCTAATTTGTATTAATGTTTTTCTACTCCTGTATGATTTTGCAATGCACTTGTCATGGAAGCTACCAATGACCAGTGATCTAGTTTCTCCCCAGCAATTATCTATAATCCAAAGCTGTTTTCCTAAATGCTAATGACAACTAAAGGAAAAAAGCTAAATGTTTTACCTTGAAGCAAAACAGTTGTAATATTTTTTCCCCTATATATTCAATAAATGTATGCATTGCATATATTAGTGGTTCCCAACAGCCCCAAGATGATTAAAGAGAAAAACAGTATTGAGAAACAATTGCTCTGCCTTTAGGCCTCAGAAACATCTTCATAGGAGAGAATCAAATGCAATCTGAGGGGGGAAAAATCCCTTTTTGTTTGAGCTGCTGTGCTGTCAACTGGTGTAAACACTAAGACCATAATTTAAAGAAGTCACAAGTAAACAACACTTCATTTAAAGGAGCCACAACCCAGAAAGTTTTGGGACCACAGTCATAGATCATGGTAAGGTAACTGAAGTGAAGCTTTACATTTAATTAGCATCTTCCTGACTGTGTTGTATCATTTAAACAGTGGTGGAGGAAGTACTCAGATCTCTTGCTTTAGTAAAAGTAGCAATGCCACAATGCAGGAATACTATGTTACAAGTAAAAGTCATGCATTCAAAGCTTTCGTTACATAAAAGTACAAAAGTTTAAGCATCAACCTTTACTTAAATTACTAAAACTAAAAGTACTCATTATGCATGATTCCTCGTGTGAGTATAAGGTCTATAATATGATGCATGAATGTGTAAACAACACTTATGATGCAGCTGGTGAAGGTGGGCCTAATACAATCTTATATTTATATTCAATACATCACAATACATTAGTTGATTTATATTTTGTATTAATAATCTGAAACTGCAAAGTAGAAGCTAATGTCAAATAAATTTAATGGAGTAAAAAGTAGAATATTAGCTTGCAAAATGCAGTGGAGTAGAATTATAAAATAGCATCAAATTGAAATATTAGTATATAAGTAAGTAATATAAGTAAACTAGAAGATCCTGAAAATTGTACTTAAGAAGCTTGCAGTTGACCTACTTGAGTAAATGTACTTAGCTATAGTTACATTCCACCACTGCATTTAAATGTGAATTAAATGAATATATTATCACTGTCGATTAAGGATATATCATCAATCAATCAATCAATCAATCAATCAATCAATCAGACTTTACTTGTATAGCACTTTTAATACAAGAGACATGCACAAAAAGTGCTTTACATAAAAAAGGAGAACGTAATATTATTATTATTATTAACAACAACAACAAAACATAGACACAGAAGATGTTACAACACTAAGATTGTTTGTTGTTTGTTTCTGATAAGTTTGCTCTTAGAAATATGAACGGTCTCTGATATAAGTACTGAACAAGACCATAATGACAAATTGGCCCACTGCTGACTCTGCAGACTGTAAGAATACACTATACTCTCACTAAACAAATTAAAACATTTATATATTGCATATTGAATACATTGTAACTTACCCAGTGCGTTGAATGACTCTCTCCCAGCTGCCACACAGTCATCATGACACTGCCTGCGGACCCTGTGCAGTGACTCCTTGGTCAGGATCGCTTTCTCCAGCAGCTCCGCAGCCTTCACCCACTCCCCACCGAAGTACGAGCGGACTCCGCTGTAGTACAACAAATCATACGGCTGCAGCAGTGACACAGCTTTAGAGCTGGAGCCCGGGACTGCTGTGATAAGATTAAGAAACGCTATAATGACTAAATGAAACGCCACGTATACAGAGGAATTAAAGGAGTGCAGCGCCATGGTCCCAGAAACAAATCCCTGCGGAGGAGACGGAGTTGGGAGAGGAGGAGGAGGAGGAGGAGGAGGGACTAGAGAGATATTTGGGGAGTGAAGGAGAGCGCAACCCACAAAGTTTCCTCCCGTTTGAGGAAAGTAGGGACTATCATTTCACATGGTGTACTCACTGCTAATCCACGCTAACGTTTCCACTTGCTAATTTCGTTGGTTTAAAACAAGCTAAATGTAGTTTACTGACTTTTTTTTAGTTAATTAACGACATTATGTTTTACAGATTATTACGCGGCTGCAGTACGTCTGTGTAGCCGCGAGGGGAAGCCGTTGGTTAAATTCAACGGTTGTTACCGTAAGTATACAAATAAAAGGGTTTGAACCAATATAACCTGTTAAAAGTAACAATAGCAAACTAGAAGAACTACTAGAAAACATAGTGAAGTGAAAGAGTTTGAGTTTTATTAAAGACACTTATGTCCCCCCCACCTCTGAAATCAGAATTTCCTCCATGAATGTGACCCAACTCTGGATGCGAATTTACTGCACACAAAAAAATCATGACGGCTGCATATTCGACACATTACGGTACCGAGCCGTAACCCCTCGGCGTGCGGGTAACTGAGTTCGTCCGGCCTTCCCTCAACACAAGGCAGCGTCTCATGATTCATTCAGCCAAACACAGACAGCACCAGACGGGCTAGACAACAGGCACTCTTCCGAGCTGGGGAATCAAGAGGCTGGGGGTCCAAACTCAGAGGAGCAAGTGTCCCACTGAAAGGCGGAACTAGCTAGCTTGTCATGGCGGAGGTTGGAGAGGTTTTGATGTCGGTTTTGTCCACAATTCGGGTTCCGAAGCCCGGGGACCGTGTCCACAAAGACGAATGCGCCTTGTCATTTTCCTCGCCGGTGAGCCATCTTTCCTTTATAAATCAAAACGTCAGCCAGCAAACAGTGTTGTTTAATTTCTCATTCACTCCCCCCTTCTTTCGTTTTTATCTACTGTAACGTTTTTGAATGCTGTCCTACTTTAACGCATTAGCTTCCTAGATTTTCCTGTTTGAACTAACTAGCAAGCTAGCGTCAAGCTAAGCTAATAATGCACTGTAATGGAAACATAGCTGCTCTAGCTTGTTAGCTAGCTCTGTCAGTGTAACTGGCTATGCTGTCAAACTAGCTAGCAAGCTAGTTGTTTGCTGGTCACAACTGTGGCAGGACTGTTAATGCCTTTTAACCAATCCTAGCCCACAGTATCTCTGTTTATAGATTGAGCTTTCCCGTGGATGTTGAACATTAAACCCGTGTTAAACTGAATTACAAGCGTTAGCAGGATGACTGGCGAGCTAGTTTGCTTAAATATCTTCACCCTGTTAAAATAATAGCCTAACTCATTTTTTCAAGTTTTGCAGGAGACACAAAAAACTTCACCAAAAGTGTAACATATGACATTTATTGATCAATTCACTCAAAAAGGATGTAACAAAGGATGGCTATTGATATAGTAATAACACTGTGTGTAAATTATGTAACTTAAGAGAAATAAATGATTTAGGCAATTTTTTGAACATGCCTTTGTGACTTAAGCAAGATATGGTAATACTTTATTTTGAAGGTGTCTACATTAGAGTCACACAAGCCTGTCAGAAGCATGACATGACAAGTATCATGAGCATTAATGTTACTTCAGAGTGTCATTAATGTTCATGACACACTTATGTAGACACCTTAAAGTGTTAGCAATATTAGTGTCAACAATAAAACACTGATAACTAAACAATCTCCCTCTAGCTCTTCTTTGCTGGGTTCTTATCTGATGCCTATGAATGTGGCAAATTGTCAAAGAAGTGATGATCTTAAAGGGGTAAAATCACATGATCTGATCAACTGAGGATGTAGGTGATTTTACCAGAGGTGGCCGGTCCATGAGGAGATGATTTAGGCAAAAAAAAAATGTTTTGACAAAAAACGCCTTAGGCGATTATTTTAATAGTTTGACGATATTGTAATTAATGATATGACGTGGTGTAGGCACCCACATTGCCCTCAATTTTAATTTCCCAGTGTTGTGCCACAATGGAGAGAGAGAGGACATGTTCTTACATTTAATATTGCCTGCTTCTTCTTTACAGGAAAGTGAAGGAGGCCTGTATCTGTGTATGAACAGTTTCCTTGGCTTTGGTGGTCAGTATGTGGACAGGCACCATGCCCGCACTGGCCAGAGGGCTTACTTGCACATCACCCGGACTCGCAAGGCTAAGGTGGACACTTTATTCTACTTTATGGTTTATTTTTCCTTAAGATTGCGATAAATTCTACATGGACACATATTTACGTTTGTTACTATCTGCACCATCTCTTAACATGTTAAGTAAACTAATATCAACACTCAATAATATTTCTTATATTATTCCCATAGAAGGAAGATGACAATAACTCTGGATCTGGACACCCGCCTAAGAAAAAGCCCACCAGATTGGCTATAGGTGAGTGCATCAGAGATTATTTAAACAAGCACAGATAAAACAGATGTCCTCTTTTGAGACTAACCGCTGTCTACCTCTCATCTTGTTTCTGGGTTGTCCAGGGATTGAAGGAGGGTTTGATGTGGAGCAAGATCAGTATGAGGAGGATGTAAAGGTGGTCATTTTACCTGACAGACAGGAAGTGACATCAGATGATCTTGGTACCATGCCTGATGTTGTGAGAGAGCGGGTGAGATAACTTTTTTTTTTTCATACACTAGCGCTCAAAAGTTTGGGTTCACCCAAAAAATGTCTGTTGTTTTCCATGAAAACAAACTGTTTTATTCATTGAAAGAGTTATAAAATAAATCAAAAATATAGTAAAGACATTGACAAGGGTAGAAATAATCATTTCAACCTGTAGCAATCTCCAACCTTACCTCTAGATACTCAACCAGCCTGAGGAAAGATCATTTTACTGCTTCTCAAATCAGCACAAATCAGTTTTCAGCTGTGCTAGCATAATGCCCAGTTGTTTTAATGATCAATGAGCCTTTCAACACTCTGACCGTGGATTAACACAATGTGCCACTGGAACACAAGAGTGATGGTTGCTGACAATGTATAATAGATATTTCATAAGAGAACCGGCCGTTTCCAGATTTGATAGTAATTTACCACATTAACAATGTCTAGACTGAATGCCTGTTGTTTATTTTATCTATAATTTAAAAAATGTGCTTTTCTTTCAAGGGTTTCATCATGGTCTGTTATTTAGGTCTAATTTGTTCCTGTCAATCTATTTGCCGTCACTCAAGGTGTCCCTGTCAATGGCGGGTATCATGGCAGCCGACTCAGTGTCTCATGCCTTACAAGTTCAACAGTGGGATGGAGAGGTGAGACAGGAGTCGAGGCATGCTGCTGACCTTAAACAGCTTGACAACGGAGTCAAGATCCCTCCAAGGTGAGACATTATGTCACAGCTGTCCCTTGGTTCATTAATGCTTTTTTATCTCCACTAAATATTATTTACCATAGAGACAGAAGAAGAATCAAACATTTAGTGAGTTTTATTGAAGAGTGCGCATTGTTTTTTTCTACATCCTAGTGGCTGGCGTTGTGAGGTGTGTGACCTCCAGGAGAATATTTGGATGAACCTGACGGACGGCAAAGTGCTGTGTGGTCGCAGGTATTTTGATGGTACCGGGGGCAACAACCATGCTCTTCTCCACTTCCAGGAGACAGGATACCCACTTGCTGTCAAACTCGGTACCATCACTCCCGATGGAGCAGGTAAACAAGATAATTTTTTTTTTGTGGAAAATATGTGGAAGTGGAACTGACATGAAATAGCTATTTTAATTCACTACGTAGGTACGTTTCTATACATTCATCAAATCGTGTAATTTTAATGACAGCAGCAGCTATAAAACACAAGAGCCACAGACACATTAGCTTTTATGCTGGAGTCTCCTTCTTATATAACTGACAAAGATCAAAAGATGTTATCCTGCACCTCAGCTTGTTGAACAAGTCACCAATCAAAAACATTCACTGGGGAAAAATTCACTGCTACGACCATTTTGCAGGCTAAATAACTAATTAGCTGCTCAGCTGCAGCAGATTTAACGACACATTAACATCCTGCAAATATCACTTTGGCCCATTTAGATGCTGATGCAGACCATAGTCTCTAATACTGTCTCTGCTCATGTCCTGTACGCCTATCCTGTACGCATAATATGCTCATTTTCAGGTTCACACTAGTATTTGGATTAGATTGTATTAGAACATGTTTTAAATTTCAGAAAACTCTTATCATACTTCCATGGCGAGTGGACCTCTATTCTCCCTCTGTCTGAGACACTCCCCTCCCAGAAATGTCCAGTCTGCTCTGATTGGTCAGTGATTCTGGGTCTACTGAATCTGTGTTCTCTGTGTCTCTGTACTATCAGTCATTGCAGCTGGTAAAAGGCTGTAAGAGAGAGCATCAGAGCTCTGTACAAGAAAAATCACCAACCTTCTATACGATACAGCCAGCAGGGTCCTTTCTGTTTTCTGACACTTACAATTGCAATCTGAGTCTGTCGGTGGGGATAAAAACACTTTTAGCTAATGTAATGTTTTATTGAGGATTCGCAATTGCACCGAAGGATTATATTGCAGCCCATTTCGCCACTGTCGGCTGCAGTGTTCCTGCTCAATACTGGACCAATTTCAAAGTGTGTTGCTCCCATTAGTCACCTACACAGAGAAACATAAGAATATATCACATTTACCCTTTAATCACCATCTCTGTTTGGTATGTCCAGATGTGTATTCCTATGACGAGGATGACATGGTGCTGGATTCCAAGTTACCAGAGCACCTGTCTCACTTTGGCATCGACATGATGACCATGGAGAAGGTAAGTTCTCTGTTTTTAGTGGAAGCAAACGATTTAATTTTAATTTTTCCCCCTCTCATTGATAATTGCAAATATGAGATCGGCTCATTTTCCCCACTGACTTGCTTTGTTCAAAATCGGATCATGTTCTTGTAGACTGAAGTATTTCTCAGCCCTTTGCTTTATTATTGAAGTGGTGCAAATGTAGTCAGTCAGAGATATTGGATTTTCTTCCTGTTGGCAGACATCCAGACAGTTATGGCTGGCTCTGCCTCATAGAGCAGCCATTGATTACATGGTAATACTAAAGGGTCTAAAATTCAGCTGCAGTATTAAAGAGCCAAACACACTCAAATGAATACTACAGAACTATCATTTTATTTAATAATTCTCCAACTTTTCTCTCTGGTTCTCCTTTTTGTTTATTTTTTTCTTGCCAGCACACTGTTATAATTCTAATTTATATATTTATATAACATATTATTAAAGGATTACTCGTATTATTACTGATTGGTCGATTTATTATACAGTGTACTCTTACTTTCACAGCATACCCATCATCATATCAGCCTACTTTCCTCCACACCTGTTATCCTGCTGCCATTTCCTTATTTGCCACCTGCTTCTCTTCAAATGCAGAGTGCAGACTGCAGAGTACAAAGACCAAGATCTCTGTACCTCTCGCTGTGTACTGTAATGTGGTTTCTTGTCATACTAATGCATTGCTCCACACACGTAATGATGTTGCATAGACGGGGGGTGGAGGAATTGTGCTTCAATGGCGCAGAAGACAAAGTGCACCACTTAATGCTGTGATGATGTGTTTTGTATTTTTCTTCCTTGTCTGCTGGCTGTCATTACTACTTTGTATGGGCTAATTTTGCTCCTCATTCTTAAAACGCCCTTTATATGAAGGATGCTGCATAGAATTTGATTAGCTTGTACCGCATCATTAATTCTTTTATTACTTTGACTTTTGTGCTCTCAGACTGAGCGGACGATGACAGAGCTGGAGATTGCTGTGAACCAGCGTGTGGGGGAGTGGGAGGTGATCCAGGAGTCGGGGACCACCCTAAGGCCCCTGTTTGGCGCCGGTTTGACTGGGATGAAGAATCTGGGCAACAGCTGCTACCTCAACTCTGTCATGCAAGTGCTCTTCACCGTTCCGGACTTCCAGAGCAAGTCAGTACCTTGTTTTACTCAAATCTTGATCTGATCTGTTTGTTAATATGTCCAACCAAGATTCGTTCAAGGAGAGTTCTCATTCTAATATCTTATGAGGTGTCGTGTTGCCAGAAGACGACAGTTGAAACGTGATTGAGAGAGGAGTGTCAGGAGGAGTTTCTTGTGTTAGAGTACAGAGAGCATAGTTATCTAAAAGATTTTCAATGTCATCACTAAATATTTAGCTGACAATGTGGAAGAGGTCACTCAAGATTTCAGAACAAGTCTTGTCCTTGAGCAAGACTTGGTTAGACACAATAACAAACAGATCAGATAAAGGAAAAGGTAAAGAAAAACATGTAATTATTTTGTAGGTTTCTTTCCATAATGTCGTCAGAAACTTAATTAACCATCTGAACCTGTCAGTGGCAAAAATAAGCACTTTTAGTGGATGTACAGTGCACAATTTCACCAAAGAATTTCTTGCAGCTTGTTTTTGCTGCTGCAGGCTGCAGTGCTCTCGCTCAATACTGAACCAGTTTCAAAATCATTGTCCCCATTTTTCACTTAGACACAAAAACATTGGAAAATAGGGTCCAGGTTGAATAATACAGAAGTACCACTTCAATTCTTATTGCAATAAAAATATTGCTATAAAGTTGACTATTACAGCAGCAGAGTTGGAATCATTATTCCTAATTTCTTGTATATTCCTCTAAAAAGTGACACATTGACTGTCTAGCATTAACTGTAAGATACCAAATGTAAAGAACTTGTTTCATATCCTTTTATTCATGCCTTCCAGATACGTGTCTAACATCGACAAGATTATTGATGAAGCCCCGAGCGACCCCACCCAGGACTTCAAAACCCAAGTGTGAGTGTCCTCCCATTGTGTCTGTTTTTTCTTTTTTTTGACGGACTATAATGTATTGCCATTAGATACCAGAAAGCAGGAAAGCAAAGGAGGTTGTTTGATAAAATATCAGTCATTTTAAAGTGCTTTCTTTGGCTTACCTCTTCTCCTATAACACATGTTCCACATACATGCATTCAGACACACATCTTTCCCTCTTTCCCATTTTGTCTTGAAAATGATGCCATCATAGTCACAGGAGATGAAAGAAAACATCCACATAAATACACACAAACATTCTCATAGTGTGCCAGCTGTCAGCCCCAGAGCCGATTACAGATTCTTTTCCAGGCAGCTCCGTATTTAAACGTGATTTTTGTTTTTTTATGTGGGTTATCCTCCTGAAAAGAAATGTTCTATTGATATCAGCAGGGTTTAGTTAGACCTATATTGACACTTGGTCTCTTGTCATTTTAGGTCAGTGCCATTGCAGAAAAAAGAGCTTTGCCTCTAGTGTGTATTATCTGAACTGATCTTCACTTTCATTGTGAAAACAAAAGTGAAACCATAGTCTGTTTTTTCACTGAAATTGAACTTGATTTGATGTGTTTGTGGCCTAATTCAAACAATCTCTACTTTTGTTCCCGTACACAAACTTTTTTTTTTATAGCCACCAGAGATAAGAGTCTTCTCCCTGATTAGACATTCCACTGTGTTATTGAGAGCTAGAAATATATCTAGGCCTATATCCAAATCCTCCTCCTGTGTGAGTCTCTGGTATATTGTTGGATGTGCAGTGATGTCAGCTTTGTTTGTTTATCACAGAGCCAAGCTCGGCTACGGTCTGTTGTCAGGAGACTATTCCAAACCAGCACCAGACCCTGGAGATGAGAATGGTGCATCTGAACCCAGGGTAGGAAGAAACAATCCGTCACAGTGGATTAACAAGTCTTAGTTTTAACAGATATTCATTGCACATGTGGGATTCACTCTGAGAAATAAGTGAGAATGTGACCTAACTAATATTAGCTCTCACCGTTGACAACACAACTGTTTTGTCTGCAGGGAGACCAAATCGGTATAGCACCGCGAATGTTCAAAGCACTTGTTGGGCGGGGCCACCCAGAGTTCTCCACCAATCGACAACAGGATGCTCAGGAGTTTTTATTGCACTTCATAAACATGGTGGAGGTAAAGTACCACTCAAACTCTGCTTCTGTTTTTGATCCCCAGCTTTTCTCGTATAACAGTGTTCCTTTTCACCCACAGAGGAACTGTCGCTCTGGGTCCAACCCATCTGAAGCCTTCAGGTTCCTGGTGGAGGAAAGGATTGTGTGTCAGCAATCACAGAAAGCCAAGTACACGCAGCGGGTGGATTACATCGTCCAGCTGCCTGTACCGATGGACCAGGCTACCAACACAGGTGAATACGATGTCCAATTCAGTCTCTAGTGGTATGAGCATGGTAGGATTCTGAGGCCAAAGTGTAGCAGAGGTTTATGTCAACGTATGTGTCAGATCTGATCTGTTTTTTATTTCATAAAAAGATGTTTCCCAATTTCCCCTTGGACATACATACTTTGTATCCTGAGTTGTAATATAACTTTCTTAAGAATTTATTGATTTGATGTTTTGAATAAAGAGGTGAGTGCAGGTTGTTGTTTCTCAGTCATGTACATATTTCTCTAACAGAAGAGCTTCAGGAGGCAGAACGCCGGCGTGAGGAGGGGGACTCATCATCCCCTGTGGTGCGTGCACAAATCCCCTTCACAGCCTGCATGGCGGCCCTCAGTGAACCAGAGATCCTCACAGACTTCTGGAGCTCGGCTGTGCAGTCGAAGACTACTGCTACCAAGTATGAAGAGAGACAGCCACACATGCTGAGAGTAATGAAACAAATCTTAAGATGTATTTATTAATATCAACTTTTTCTCACCTGTCAGAACAACCCGCTTTGCCTCTTTCCCCGACCACCTCGTCATCCAGATTAAGAAGTTCACCTTTGGCCTTGACTGGGTGCCCAAGAAACTGGGTGAGCAAAGATTTTTATTAAATTGTGTTTTTCTTATGTTACGCAGACGTGTGTATTCCAAAGTATAGTCTGAATG
This sequence comes from Centropristis striata, assembly GCF_030273125.1. Classification (NCBI taxonomy): domain Eukaryota; kingdom Metazoa; phylum Chordata; class Actinopteri; order Perciformes; family Serranidae; genus Centropristis; species Centropristis striata. The sequence goes on along the minus strand of NC_081524.1, from coordinate 9,976,076 downwards.
ATCTTTTACTAAAACTGATAAACATGCAGGCTCACTGTCATTTTATGCATAGAGCTTGTAGGTGTGTTCAGTGTTATTCACACATCTGGCTGTGATGACTTCCTGTTCCCACACACTGGTGCACGGCAGAAAAGTTAATTTCCTGAGCAATGTGTTAACGCACATTAAAGTTAAATTGCAGAGATTTGGGAAGCGATTTATGGTGACGGATAGCTTTTCCTCCATTTTGTTTAAAGAGCTTTAATGTAGTTTAGTGGAGTAGAGAACAACTCTGTGTTAACGCCTCTGGGGAAATCAAAAAGAGTGTTGTTGTTTTTCTCCAGGTTTTAGCCTCTGCGAGTGTTACAACCTCAAGTTGGGTCTTAGGGGAAAAGGGAGTAACGTAAGACTAAATGAGGAGAATAAACAAGGATGTTTTTTAACACTATTAAAAAAAGAAGAAGAAAAGAAACAATATTAACAGCTATGCAAGCTGAACTTTAACTGGCCCTGGCCAAAAAACAAACCAACCAGCCCTAAGTAGAAATCACAATAATGCAATCAACTACCTAAACAAATTTTTAACCTAACTCCTGATCAACACAAAAATATATTGGGGGGAAAAAGCAACACTTAGCTTCATGGCAAGGAGTGACAAAAACCCCCAACAATAATTAAGGATACTGAACTGGTGAACTAAAGTTTGATAGTAGAAGCATTGCATTCCTGATTCCTATTAACATAAAAGAGAGCTATGGAGTCCCGACAAAGTAGCTCACAAGTGGACAAGCTGCTCCTCAGCTGCTCTAAACCCGTAGATGGACTGTGATTGGCAGCAGATCACCACGTTCACCAGCCAATAGTACGAGGGAGGAGCATCACAGCACATATTAGCACATTTGAACAGTTACATATTTGGGGGAAGAGGACTACTGAGACTTTCTAAAAACAAACATTTGGACCAAAGTGCATTGTGGGTAATCCATGATCATTCTGTGCAGATGTGAGCATCGACGTACCAGACACCCTGGACCTGAGCGCGCTCCGTGCGACTGGCCAGCAGCCAGGGGAGGAGCTTCTACCAGAGGTGGCCCCACCCCCACTCATGACCCCAGACGTGGAGGTTAAAGGTATCCTGGGTTTCCATGGCAACGAGGAGGACGACTCTCTATACTCCCCACTGCTGTGTTAGTCTGTCTGTCTTTTCTGCTCTTTTCCTTCTTCCTCTGAGACACTCTTATTAGTCCAATCTTGTTTCAGTCTTTTCTTCTTTTCTGTCTTTTCTGTTTCCTTGCGTCCTTCTGTTGCCTTATTATTTGTTTACTTTTGCACCATGTGAAGTGATTTGAGTTACATTTTAAACCTAAGTAATATTTTGATGGTTCTGTTTTTGCTGTATATGAGTTATTTCTATATATTTTCATTAATTTGCCTTTTGTCAGAATTCTTGGAAACTTTTGTTAATATCCTTGTTGTTTTAATTATTTTAACATCCTTTTGTCATTAATCAGTGTTTCTCCAAACATTTTAAAATTATGCACAAAGTACATCCAAGTGATTCCACTTTTTCCTCTCAAACATTCAGCTCCAGTCCTTGACGACTCCACTGTGTCCCAGTTATGTGAAATGGGATTCCCACTGGAGGCCTGCAGGAAAGCAGTGTACTACACTGGGAACACTGGAATCGATGCTGCCATGAATTGGATCATGGGCCACATGGATGACCCAGGTGTGCAGAGCAGTGGAGATTTACCATAAAACAAGTCATCAATCAGTCTGACTGCTCCTCTCACTCTCACTCATGTTCTTCTGTTTCTGATTGGCTGCAGACTTCGCAGCCCCCCTGGTGTTGCCAGGCTGCAGCTCCGGCCCCGGGACCACACCCACAGAGAGCCTCTCTGAGGAGCACCTGGCAACCATAGTCTCCATGGGCTTCAGCCGGGACCAGGCCACCAAAGCACTTCGAGCCACGGTTAGAATCAAACTCCTTCCAGTTTTATTGAGAGATGGGGATTTGACTCATTTCATATTCCACTAGTCTAAAAAGCAAAACAGTGCCAATACAAACACAGCTGCTCACTTTTAATTCAGACAGGGATGTCGCCAAGTTTCATAATTTCTGGAGACTCTAACCAGTTGTTGGCCTTAATACCTCAGCAGAAATGGGATTTAAGTTAAAGTTGCACTAAGCCGTCTCAGAAGCACTGGCAAGAGTTCTTAGATTTTATTTACTGTATGTGTTCGCGACAAAATCATGTATCAGCCACATAGCTTTTGACTTTGACTGAAGAAGCTAAAGAACGTTTTTGGAAAGTTAATTCTGTTTAAAATAGGTGCAGGTCAAGATTTAAGTTTCCAAAAAATGTTGCCACTTTTCATTTGGCTGCTGGAGTATGGTAATTATTAAATCACAATTATTAACTCAATTGCTTATTGACTTTGGAAACATAATTCATTCATTAAACTCAGAAAACAACCTGTAAAACAGCAATTATAATTAAATTGAGAGGGAAAAAAAGGAAATACGAAATATTGATTAAATAATAAAATACATAATTCCACTATAAAACTATTGATATTAAAACAATAAATTTGAATCAAAAATAAAATTAACTATTTTCCACAACCTACTGAAAACTACTAAATTTATTCAACATTGTGGTATCTTATATTCAGCATATCCGCTCTCTGCACCACTGTAAAGAAAAGGGTTCGCTTGATTTATAACACAAGAGAAAATGAGAGCATAATTTCGAAACTTAGAGGCGCACAATAACCATTCATCTCGATTATTTTGTTTAACCATAATCGTTGGAAGCCAAAATCAAGATTTTAGATAAAATGTGACTATTTGCCCCGCCCTAATATTTACACAAGTGAACTAGTTTTACAAAGAGCTGCAGGGTGACCATCAGAGCACCAGATATTCGAGGTAAGCAAGGCTTGTTTCTGCTATTGTTCCGTCATTAGCTGCAGAAAACACTTCAGCAGCACAGCTCTGGTCTTCATATTTTATTGTTACAGTACAGTAACAATACAGTTTTATTACGATGAAATCAAATATTTGGCTGGTTTTGTAGAAAATGACATTAACCTCTTGTAAAATGTTGTACTGTAAAAATCAAAACAAACCCTGGTATTTGACTAAAAACTCAAATTTGTTGTTGACATGTTCTAATGAATAGTGCAGTGCCTGTAGGAAGTTTTGTGTGAAAGTGGGATGTACAATGAGGTGTAATAGTCTTGTGTAGTGTTAATATACAAAGTTTATATTGGGTAATACATGGATGTACATTGAGATAAAAAGAGATTTTAAGATAAAGAAACTTAATCATTCAACATGGTTAGACATATATACAGACATAGATATAGGAGGGAATAAGTTTACATGCAGTAACATAAGAAGTGAATAAAGCTAAATTTCCACTTAGCACACTCATCGTGAATAACAGAATTTTTACATTACAGCAGACCACTACAACGTCTGCAACTCCATAAAACACTTACTTTTCATAAGGTACGCACAGCATCCAGGACATACATATTGAACATTGATATTCACTGAAAGCTATTTGAATATTATTGGAAAATCAAACCTTTTAGCGCACTTTAAAACTGCGAAAGATAGGTAGGTTAAATAGACTTACGGATGAGATGAGACAGGTGTGGAAATCCGGAGCGAATTAGGTTACTGACCAGGGGCCTCATGTATCAAAGAGTGCGTAGCTTTCATACTGAAAGATGGCGTACTCCCAAAACTAGAAAAATACATACGCAAACTCACCTCCACATGTATCAAACTTACGGCAGGTTCTGCAAACCTTTCCATGATACATCCCAATCAGCGTGGAACTGAGCGCACATGCACGAGCCACCAACCACGCCCCGTTTCCTCCCGAAAATGAATATGCAGATGACTATAAATCACCGGCTGATTATTGAAAGAACAATGGCAAATCAACGTGCTGCCACTGCGCACGAGGTGGATGTGGTGATCTCTGAGGTGGAGGCAGGAGAATTAGCTTTTTGGTGCCTCAGGTCTTGGATCAGCAACAAGGTGTTACTGTGGCTGTTAACGCAGCCGGATCAGAGACCCGCACCATGGCAGAAGAGTCCCTCAACACACACTCCTTCTAAACTCCACTGTTGTTTGATTTTCTTTGAAAGTGACAGAGCAGCCTGTGCGTAATGCGTGCCAGAATCTTTTTTACGCATCAGTTTATAAGTCACTATTAACTTGCTGTCCCAATTAAACATCACATATGGGATTAAATATGAACCACACCTGACTTATTCTGGAAGAATTTCCCTTTCTCCAAGGAGAGAGGGATCTGTGCGTCATGGATCGTTTTGCTCCTGCAGCGTTAACATCTCCATATTAAACCAAAGAGAAGCAATCGGCGATCGGGACTTTGACACAGTGATTGAGGCAGGTTATCTGTGGTATTTGTGCGCTCCATATTATTCAGAATCAGAAATACTTTACTGACCCCTTGAGAAAAAATTGGTATCTAAAAATAGTGGAAATAGCAAAATATATAGACTTGAGGAAATATACAATCTTAAAAAACATACAGACTTCAACATACTAGTATTGCACAAATAAGCAGCAGTACGCAGGTAAAATATGATAATGGATGAAAAAAAATCATCTATCCCCTCATATTTAGAACGGGTTATTGAGGGTGGTAAACAGCATTTTTTCTTCCATTGTCCGAGAGCTATAAACTGTAAACACAAAGCCAGTTGTGTTTAGTTTGAGTTTAGATATGAAACATGTTTTAAATAGAGCATAAAAGATAGTAGTTTCCGGCAAACAGAAGTTTGCGGTGCCACCGCACATTCTCAAAGCACCTGGAAAGATTGTGCATCATGAAAAGTGAACTTGCCATGAGAATGTGCGGACATTCTCACGGCAAGTTCACTTTTCATACTTGTGGCGTGTGCAGGAAAAACAGAGTACACAATGTTTTTGTGCTACACTGTTGATACATGAGGCCCCAGGTGTAGGCCTATCACACAATGGGGCGGAGCTCCCCTAAAAGGCGTCCAATCGGAAACAGTGCAATGCCGCAACACGTCCAAAAAAATAATGATATTTTGAAAAATGAAATTCAAAATCTTCAAAATTAAGGATGCACACCTTCGTGCCATGCGCAAGCCACATACGAAATCTTAGGTCAGTCTGACCAACGGTCAGCGAGATATACCCTAGACACACACACACACGCTTCTTGCTTTTATAGATAGATGTCTCCTTGAACTGTTGTTTGTTTTCAGAGTAATGTCCTGGACCGGGCAGTGGACTGGATCTTCTCCCACCTGGATGACCTGGAGTCCATGGACGTGTCCGAGGGCGGTCGCTCAGCAGCGGAGAGCGAGGGCGGCAGGGATCCTCCGCCTGGGCCTCGCGTCAGAGACGGACCAGGAAGTGAGTCCTGAGAAGGATGACAGAGAGATTATTATCATAATAATACATGTAGTATATATGGTGTAATTATAATTGAACTCATGGCTTCTCTCATCTTTTTCCAGAATATGAGCTGTTTGCGTTCATCAGTCACATGGGGACGAGCACAATGTGCGGCCACTACGTCTGTCACATCAAGAAGGATCAGCAGTGAGTGCTTTTGTTTTTGCATTTGTGATTCAACTTTTTAGGGGATATTTTGTATGGAGGACAGAAGCTGCCAAAATAAAAAAGAAATTACTGGAATGAATTAATAGGCCAATAAATTAACAAAAAAATTATATACAAAAATAAACATTAATTAATTGATAAAGAAATGTATAAAGAATATAAAAGCAATACATAAGTGGAGGGGAATAGAAAGGTGGAAAAATGCAAAGGGAAAGTAATGCATAACATTATGAAAGGGTTAAAAAAAATTGATGTAAAATAAATGCAAAAATAAATACATCCATTTCAAAATTTAAATAATAATTTAATAAAAGGGAAAATAATTTTGAATGTAAATCAGGGGAGGAGATTAATGCAAAGGTCAATTAAAAAAAAAAAGCACCAAGTCAAGATAAATATCAATTTATGTTGTATTTCATGAATTATTACCTACATTTATTTTTAATATTTCTGGTACATTTAATTGCAAATGCATTTATTTATTGAGTCATTTATTTTTTTTGTTTTTCTTTAGCAGCTTCTGTCCTTTATTATTTCGCTCTCCCAAACCCTCAATGTCATTTAAAAGTAAGAACTATTAAAAATAATAATAATTGCAAGGCTCACATCCTGAAAGAAAATGTATTTCAAGCACATAAGTTTTGAAAGAAACAACAAAACTAACGAGTTACAAATTATTTGCTTTCCTTCCTCTAATCAGAAGTTAATTTATTCATTAAATGTCTTTTAAAAAAACATTCTGTTAATGAAGTAGCTAGTTCCACAGTATCTCAGCAGGGGGCACCATACTCCAGGTCGGTCTGAACATTGATCACTGCATATGGGAACACAGTGCACAAGTGTTAACCTGGCAAGAACTGAGGTTTAAACAAGTTATATCCACTATCATAAACTACAGATTTACTTTATATTTTGCTAAAAAAAATAATGTTGTAATAATGTTTTTTGAACAAATCAATGATCCAAGATTGCCCAAAAAAAGTGATATATGTTGTATGTATGTTGGTCATTTGGGAAAACCAGGACACATCACTTAACCTCAATTTCAAATAAGACCCATTTATTTGAAAAAAAAAAACACTCTTTTGTGTATACTAGAGGTGTAACGGTACATAAAAGTTACTGTTCATGTGAGTTCACTACAGCGGGAAAAACTCCTATCATGTCTGTTACAACTGTATACATAATCAAACCTTTAAACTGTCTGTTATCAAGTCGCTGTTTGTGAACTGTGTGATCTCTGTTTCACAGGTGGGTTATCTTCAATGATCAGAAGGTCTGCGCTTCAGAGAAACCTCCCAAAGACCTGGGATACCTCTACTTCTACCGGAGAGTGGCTGAATGAGACAACAAGGGAGCGTTGCACGTGAAGGAGGAGTAATGTGGACGCTAACACAAACACACCAGACAACATTCATAGTCGCACTCCACCAAGGTCTTACAAATGCCCTGGCACGCTTCACAACTGACAAAAGTGTAAATAAATCTCTCAGATTGCATATATACACGATTAAATAAACTGGAGCAGATGTACAGATAAGGTGTTGGGGTGGGAGGGGGGGGAGATTTTTCCTTTTGATCCACTGATTACAAACCATCGGCCCGTTCAAAGAAGCAGATTCAGCGAGTTACTTGGACAAATATGCTGAGTAAAACCATCTGAAACACCTGTCACGCCAGGTTTTACTCTGCAAACTTATCCAAATGATTCATGAAACCTGCTTCATGGAACAGGCCCCAAACATCAGAGGGTTGCTGAGTCCACTCACTCTTTGCTTAACTATCACCTTTGTCCATGTCCTGACTGCTGATTTTCACTGCCATCAGTAGTCACTGCCCCTTCCCGTCAAAATATGTCGCTTCCAGCCCCCTCTTTTTTTATTGGACGGTTGCAGTTCGGTGTAACCGGTTTAGCTGTGTTCCAGCTCCTCCTCCGTTCATTTCAGTGAGGAAATAAAGAAAAGAAAAGAATAACCTTGAACATCCATGATGAGAGGAAGTGTCAGTAACTCAAATGAATAACCGCTAAAATGTGTGTTACAAAAAGGAAATAAAAAAAGTCAAGACACCAAATGAACTTGTTTTTTTCTTTAAAGTTTGGTGAGGGTGATATCTGGGTGATTTGTTTTATTTTGTTTTTATTTTGCAAACAAATCCTTTGTTACTTCTGCTGTGACAAATAAAGAATTGTCTTTCTGTCATTCTGCAGTTTTCTCTTGATGAACTCATCACTTCTCACTTTTTTATTCTGGTTAATCCATCATATTTGTACATGTTTTAAGTCACGACACAGAACTTTCCTCAGCTTTGTGTTAAAGCGGCACAGAATCCCAGGCCTAGTTTGTGAGAAAGCTCACGCATGAAGAGCAAACCCACAAAGAGCCTCCGCCTTCTACACTTTTTCCATTTTTGCGCTCTTGTATTTTCGATTATGTGAAGCACAGAGAGGATGATGACAGATTTTGGCCTTCAATAACGACACAAAAGACACAGTACAGCTTCAAAATTAAGGTAAGATCTCAAATTTGATAATGAACTCAAGTTTTACATTGTAAAATGAAATTGGATTTAATAAGATCATTCTGAAACTATTTGTCTTCCGTATTGTTCAAACTTAACATGATGACGGATGAGCTGATTTACATCAAACACTTTAGAGGTATTAGAGCTATTTTCCTGTCCTGGTCCCTTTATCTCTATAATTATGACATTTTTTCCTTTTGAAAACTATGTGTCGAAGTCTATAAAAGTGAAGACAAATGTACATAACAACGTCTCCAAGTGGTTAGTGTGTATAGCAAGGTCAATCTGCTTTTAAAGGTTAAAGTTTCATTATACTCTCATTTTGTAACTGTTCAGTTAATGAGGTGAAATTATGGAGATAATATGTGAAATTAGACTTTTTAGAGACATTTTTATACAGTTCTAGAAAGTTTTAAAGACTAATTATGTGGGCAGATTGTAAATGATCTGGCTATGTAAAAGAAACTAACAAAGATATGATTGGTAGCTTTTAAATGAGAAATTATTCAAATAGATTTAAGAATTTGTGTCAAAGTTTATGAGAATTTTTTTAAAATTTTAAACAAACTTCTTATTCAGATGTACGATCTATTTGGTCCATAGTGAAGCATCATTATATGCATTATTGAGCAAGTAAATGAATTGCAAAGCATGCCTGAATTATCCCAGAGGCATTTGTTTCAGTGTTTTTTATAGAAGTCTAACTCTAAGTTTTACATTTCTTAATACCAGAGATATATAGAGGGAGGAAGGAAGTGGCGCGCTATGTCGGTGGTTAGGGATCACATGTTTTTTGGTAAAGTGCTTATCTCAAACAGAAGCTGTGTGGAGTCTCTTCGCTTTAACACCCTCAACCTCTGCATTAAATTAGTATTCGTTTAATTTCAACACTTTTGTCTTGATTGAAATGCATATTTGTGTTATTTTTTCCCCCTAGATCCAACATTCAAAATGAAGACCATCGTGTGGTTTGTGTTTTGTGAGTGAAAATACTTCTACTACTTAAAATCATAAATAAATAATCCTTTAAAATTAAGTTTTAATGCGTTGCCAGATCCAAATATGTCACTTTTATGTGCATGAGCCTCTTTTAATCTACCTGTTAAAAACGCTACCGTTTTACTGCCAAGATTTAATCTGATGAATTGTCCTTTTAACTTCATAATCATTAAATGAGTCTCCAACGCAAAGTAATAAGAATATATTATAATTACATCATTTTGTCCTTGTCTTAATACACTAAGTTTGTGGTATTCTCCTGTGAATATCTATTATAGTAAGTGAACTGTGCTTCACGAATGTGATCCTCTCTTCAGTGCTGGGTGCGTTCTCTGCTGCAGCCAAAGTGTTCGTCACAAAACCACGAGAGAGAGTCCTCCTCGAGTGTGGGGTCTCCGACTTCAGAACCAGCCTGGTGTGGAATCGTGAAGGTGCCCTGATTTTCAACGTTGCTGGAAGGACTGGCACCAGTCGCAGAGGTACAGACAGACAGTTGACATGACCTACAGCACAATATATTGCTTTTAAAACATCACTGTTATCAGTAACATGACGTGTTTTCTGCTTTAGGCATAGGTGACATTGTGTCAAGGTCAAGAATCATTCAAACAACAAAGCTGCAGATATCGCCTGTGAAGCTAGAAGATGCTGGAAACTTCATTTGCGAGGCAGATAGGAAACGTCACGAACACACACTCCTTGTGGTCTCAGGTGAGCAGAACAACCAAGAAAAATGTATTTGCAAACATCTCTTGGTATTACATGGAACCTGAAGCTCCAAAAGCACTTGATTCAACACGTCCTGCAATACAACTCGATAATGTCTTTCATTAGACCATCCCTGTCTGTTAAACTTCCATGTCTGTTAAACACTCCCACCCCCACATTGTAACTCAGACCAAGCTGAGATTATATCATCACCGTATATTACTCAAACTTTAAGAAGCTCCTTGTTATCCAACTTTTTCCCAAAGTTAAGGAGCACTTCTCCTGATGATTAAACTGACCTTCGTGTGTAAAATCGATGTAGTGCCCCTTGAATTTCATGATTTAATATCCCTAAAATTCAAATGTTCCAGTCTGTAAAGCTGTGCCCATTTGTGCAGCTATTCGTGATATATTTTCATTTTGCTCTCCCTTTCATGTCATGGGGCAGTGGTGTAGTGAAGTATATAAGGGCCACTTCCTCCTCAGTAACCCAATACAACCACCATAACGGCACTAATAAGGGCATGTCAGGTTTCTAATGATAATGAGTCCTTCATCCAGCATGGCTGCCTTTTCTCCTTTTGTGATTCTCACCGTGTCCTCGCCCCGTCTGTTGTCCCTCTCTGTGTCAGTGTCGGCCAGCCCCTCCACTGAGATCCAGCAGGGCAGTGAGGCCACGCTCCTGTGTCAGGTAAAAGGTCTGAAACCAGGATCTACAGTGAAGTGGAAGAGGCCAGGTGGTACAGACTCAGGGTCAGAGACTGTTCAACTCAAACCTGTAGCCCAGTCTGATGCAGGAGTCTGGACCTGTTTGGTCTCCCATGATGGGGTGTCACACAGTGAGAGGCTAGAAATCAAAGTTCAAGGTAAGATTCTGGTCTTTGCATATGTTTTTAACTGCAACAAAAGTGATCTACAGGTGCATCGCAATAAATTAGGATATGATGGAAAAGTCAATTTCCAGTAGTTCAAGTCAAATAGCCCCAACCAAGTATTGAGTGCATTTAGATGGACATACTTTTCAGAGGCCAACATTTCCATATTAAACATACTGAATGAGACACTGAATTTTAGGTCTTCGTCAAATGTAAGCCATAATCATTATAATGAGAAGAAATTAAATAAATTAAGATATGAAATGTTTAATTCTGTGTGTAATGGATCTATATAATGTGTTATTTTCACTTTTTGAATTTAATTACTGACATAAATAAACTTTTCTATGACATTCTAAATTATTGAGATGCACCTGTATTCTTTTGACTATTTGTGTCTGTGTCTGGGTTTTTCATAATCATTATAATTAGAAGAAATTAAATAAATTAAGACATGAAATGTTTCATTCTGTGTGTACTGGATATACATATAATGTCTTATTTCCACTTTTTAATTAATTGAATTAAAAACTAGTAATTGAATTACTGACATAAATAAACTTTTCTATGATATTCTAATTAATGCGATGCACCTCTATGTGGCCACTGGCAAAAGCAAGACATGTTTTTGCTTTCAGAACCTCGTCCTGAAACACCTGCACCACCCCCAACACAAGGCTCGAAGAACACCCCGAAGCAACCCTGCAAAAACTGTGCGTACTGTTTGTGTTTGTTTGTGTTAAACGCTCTATGAGCTCATATGAATGAAACCGATTCTTCTCTGGATGTGTCATTGATTCCTCGCTTTTTGCCATGGTGTGTTTTAATGGTTCATCCAGGCTCCGTACCCAGAGATACCGATACTCCAGCGCTGATGTTGTTGGGGCTCAGCTGGTGGATCTGGGTGGCAGTCGGAGTAGGCGTCCTGGTTATGGTCCTCCTGATAATCCTTGTAATTGTCTTGTGCAAGAGGATCAAAAGAAAGAAGGTGAGTCAAGAAAATCAACCAGGAAGTCTCTATGTGCTGCTTTGTTGATTGAAATTAGCAGGTGGCATTACGAGGGGTTACTGAGGCAAACACAAACATTATAATGTGTTTTTTTTCTGCTGCAGAGAAAACTTCGGATGATGAAGAATGGCCGAATCCCACTGAAGCCCAAGAAGTACTGCGAGTGTGACCAGTAAATGTTCTTAACTTGCTTCTATCTAGTAAAAAAAATACTTTATCCCCTCTCCAGTAATCTCTGTTCACTTTACAGATGCTTTCTAATAGACTTTATTCGCTTTATATTAATGACTGTTTGACCTTCATTTTCACAGTGCCTTTTACCAAGTGCTTCATTATTGTGTTGTAATTAGTGTGAAAACTTCTCCTCTTTCCTCTCTTTATCGCAGCCCAGCAGCTGCAGCAAAACCGCGGCAAGGACGCCGGAGAGAGAAGCCATCAGCTCTCCCTCTGCCACCCCTGCTAATGGAGTGACATGAAAGACGGATCGAAGAAAGCAAAGATAGACAGAAAGAAAGAGAGTGAGAGAGAAAGAGAAAGAGAGGACTAGATAGAGATAAAGAGAGAGCGACTGAAAGAGAACCACAGTGTGAATATGGCATGAATGTAAATGGGCTTTTGAATGCTGGAGATGAAAATAAAAATCAAATGTAATGATGTGGGCACTTTGAGCTTTTCCACCAATATAACCAGTGAACTGAATGCAAATAGGCTTCTCCACTGCAACAGAGAGCAGCAACCGTCTGTACTTACTTTTGACATTTATGCAGCATATTGACATGTTAAGATCATCCTGGAATACAGCATTGTCTGTACTATATACTGTGCTTTCAATTTAATTCAGCTGATTTCAGCATATTTTCTGTATTGTGTTTATTTGTATTTGATAGATGCCTATGTATACTTTGTCTTTAGCTTTTAAATGAAAATGTTATTGAAATGTATTGAAGTTTTATGTCTTTTTTGTCCTCAGACAATAAACTATAAGGATACCCAACTGCACAGTCTGCATTTTCCAGCATTGTAAAACAGACAGGGGAGGCTTGTTTAAAAATGAATTATTTGCAGTTAACTTGATGGAAACTGTAATAAACCCATGATAAAAATAACTTTCCCAAAAATGTAATATGTCAGATTTATATTTCAGATAATGTTATACCTTTCAGGTAGACTTTTTTTAAACTAATGATGTAATCACTTTACAGGATAATGTCATAATGTAAAAAAAGTCAGATTTTTTCTCCGAAATATAAAGTGTGCAAGTATAGTAAATGTATTATACTGTTGACATTAACCTAATGAAAACATTAATTCTGACACTAATGAATGCATTTAACTCAACTTAAATCCCTAGTAGTGGCATATCAACCCGCCAATAGCTATTCTGATTGGTCGTTGTGGAAGAATTGTCTATTAGACCAAAGTGGATCTTTGACTAGGCCCCATCAGAAAATTACCTTTTTTTAAACAATATTAGATTTTCTGGCAAAACGATTACATCATCACTTTAAAAAAAAGAGGCCTAACTGAAAGGTATTACATTAATGATAAAAAATGTTATTACAATACCAGTCAGGAGATTTTTATTACATAATTGAGTTTCATTACATATTGGATCAGGTTAAGTGCACATTTTATTAGCTTCTCGGGAAATTAATACATTATCTGATTACGCCATGCTTCCATCAGTGAGATAAAATCACAAACAGTTGAATGTGCCTGTGGGTCCCCTGTGCGTTCAGGTAATTTCAACACAGTGCGTGAAAGGTGGGCTCTGCCAGTAACAACACAATCTGTTTCACAGAGAAGTAATCACTGACAGGATATACATTTAACGGCTGCTTCAAGATGAATAATGCCAAACATAACCCCCCAAAGGGCTTTAAAATAAAAAAGAAATGAAGGATTATAGCTTGCACCTTGTTCAACATAATGTTGAGCATTATCTTTTATGTTCTGTTAAATGTTGTTAGTGTGTTTTAAACCGTGCCAGCTCTGAATTCCCCACAACTGGTGCAGTTCAATGCAGGTGTTGACTCCAGTGCAGCGCTTCGTGTAATGAAACACACATAAACACCTGTTTCACTCAGTCACACAAGACCACCAATGACATACATACATACATACATACATACAGTACATGTTTACATTATACATATGTATGTATATAAGGGGGTAAGGGTATTGAATGTCTAATAACATAAGGAATTCTGGTATTTAGTAACTTTAACCTTGAAACTACATTGTCTACAGTGTGTGTGTGTGTGTGTGACAGAGAGAGAGAAAGCCTCTGTGACTATGTACTCCTAATCTTTGTAATCCATTTAGTACATAACAATAAGGATTGGATCATAGTGGTGTCTCACTTCCTGTGTTTCTGCTTGTGTGTGCGTATGTGTGTGTGTGTGTGTGTGTGTGCGTGTGTGTATATGTGTGTGTGTGTGTGTGTGTGTGTGTGTGTGTGAACAGCCACCTGCAGTGCGTACAGTCTACCAAATGTCAGAGCTGATCTCATCGCTGCACTGAGAACATCACATGTGAGTACTTCTAAACATACCGTATGTGTTCACTCACTGTTATTTTTGTTGAGAGCTGATTTAAGGGATATTATTACAGACAGAAGATGCATAAGTCAGATATAGCAACGTGTCTGCCTACGAGGGCATAAAGTGTTTCTACAAATGCCGACAAACGCTGCCGGAGACAGAGGCAAAGGGTCACTGAGGGGCAAAGATGTAGCCCTCAAACCAGGTCTCACCACAGGCCACATTTTAAAACTCTTTGCCTCTCACAGTGATTATTTGTCTTTGAACTGATTTGGCTTTCATTTTTGTGTTCCTCTTTTGCCTCAAACTGACACAAATGATCTCAAATAATTACAACACAACGACGAGCCAGAATATCTCCAATGTTCTGGCTGGATTCCTCGTGAGATTTAGCTGATAGAAACACAGAAGAGTTGGCTCAAGTGCAACACTGCTGAGTGATTTGCTTGTTTTATCACGGGCCTTAAATAATTGTTTAAATGTATCAGGCTCGATGTGTGGATTTCACCTTCTGTGAGAGATTATTTTCTCCTCTCGGGGTTGTCCACGAGAAGGATTTCAAAATCAGAAAGGCCTAAAATAGACTTATCTGTTACTCAGTTTCTTGAACTGTAAAGTTCAAACTTGTGCAATAACGTAGGCAAATATTGTGTTGATTTTGCAATCAATGGTGGGCTACACGCGAGAGGTACACAAACTTTTCCTACAGAAGAAATCTCTGGAAATATAAAAACCTATTAAACCCTGTAAAGACTATAAATGCTTAATCTATAAGTGTTGGTGTCATCTGTTGCTAAGGGCAACAAATCGGTGACCTGTAAACTGGTCAGCATGAAAAATGATTGGTGCAGCTCTTGATCACCAATAATATTAAAAACAAAAAAACTTCAAATTCCCTTTTTTTTTTAGAAGCTGTTACTGATATAGTAAGTCTTTCTACTGGGAAGAATTACACTGTATTTACATTGTTAATAATTTGTTGCAAATAATGTAATTCTCAGAGAAGGAGATGATAATTATTGACATCTTAAATTTTTTTCGGTTTGTTTCTAATTTCAAACATCCTCAAAGAGAAACAGTTATGACAACTTGTGTATTTTGGGGCACAAATGGGGCCTGTAAAACATTTTTAACGGCTCCTATGAATGGAATATACATATACATATATAGTGTGTCTGAACTGGCCCTTTATAGTGTCGTGGTATCGTTCATTATAGGTATAGTCTGCAGTTTTTCATGTGCGTTCAAAGAAATGTGACGTAAACTAATAATATATACGTGCTTATCACAGTTCACATTATTCATGTAACATACAGCGTATATAAATGTTATGTAAATCAAACAATGCAACACAAAGCATTAAAATCAAATTGTAGGGAGCTTACTGCAGGTGTACTCATTTTTATATTAATTGTAACATAAAACAAAAGTTCTACTTTTCTTCATCAACCTTGAAGAAAAACTAAAGCTAGCTGTAGAGTCCATTATTGGTTGGGACTTGTCGTAACATGCCGCTAAATTCTGTCATGTCTTGTTGTCAAGTTATCCAAAGTAAAACTAATTAAAGATTTATGAAATTCATTAAAAAAACAACTCATACTGTACTTCAGTACCTTAAGTATTTTGGAGCATGAAAAGTATCTCTGAAAACTAAACAGACTGGATATTCTAAACATATGAGTCACATGATTTGCTTTTCTACTTTAGGACCATAAGCACAGGAACTTTATCAACGTTAGCATTATTCAGGATTTAACAATATGGCTGATCTAACATGTTGCAGATCATATTTGTACTGTATACGTTGACACAGGGATAACCCTGCCTGTGTAATTCAGCCAGAGGAAAGACAGAGTTTTGTGTTCAGGTTGATAGCTGCACTTGCACAATTTGTCCATTTTGAGATGCATGTATTGGCATGCTACGTTAACTTTGTGTTTAAACTTATTTTCTTTAGCAACAGCACACGTATTTTCTCTAGCATATTTTGCACGCAGAGGCTGTTCGGTGTGCTTTACATAAATAAAAGCAAGCTGGAACAACCATTTATAAAATATGATTAAAAGAAATTACAAACTACATAAAATTGTTTTTAAATCAAGAGAAATGTAATTAAATCAGTGTTTGTTTTTTAAAAAGTACATAAAATCCAAAATAGTAAAGTGCAAAATGAAATGCCGGTATAATCCAAGTTGAAAGAAGTAATATATTTATGATGCGTTGGCTCGTTGTTCCCGCATTTTTTATTTGAAAATAGACAATGCTTTAATTTAGGAGTGTTCACATCAACTGTATGAGGCAAACTATTATCTTTTAACAGATTGATCCTAATACAAACTGTATTTTGTATTAATTATATTTTTTAAAAACAACCTACAACCTATACTCCAAAATAGTTAGGACACTGTGTTAAATGTAAATAAAGACAGAATAGATCAAATTAAGAATAGTATATAAGTAGTATTTAAGTATAAGAAGTGTATATATTAACAAAAAACAGCCTTAGACATCTCGTCTTTGTACTGTATTAAACTGAATGTAGGTCGAAAAGGATTTGCAAACCACATCATTCTGTTTTTCTTACTGTACATTTTTCACAGCGTCCTAAATTCATTTGGAATTGCTTCTACATAGAGTTTTTTATAGTGCATTATGAAGGCATTTATAATGAATTATAATGCATTTGTAATGCTTCATGACTTCCATTAAACTAACATAACGCTTTCTGATGCACCATATCGACACTTAATACTAAAGATGATACCTGTGATTATTTGCATCGCTTATTTCCATTTCGGTCTTACAATAACAATAATAATCACTCACGATGCAGCATAGATTCTGTCAAATCCATATAAATCTTATGATATGATACGCTACGATAAGGAGTGCATTATTGTTGATGCATCAGTATCGACTTCACTTGACTTTACACATACATTAATAACTTATAATACTGTATAAACTATTATAGAACACTATGAGTCCTGAACATTTGATTGTTCAGGTGAGTTCAGTTAGACATAATGTATTATAAGCCCCATCAGTCAACCTCTCGTTTATAACCAAGAGCATCCATAAGAAACGTGAAGTAAGAAATCATTATAAGGCACATCCATGATGTTTTACAATTGTTGATATAATGCGTCAGACAGAATTTTGTGTGTTTGTCATGAAGCATTATAAATGCATTATAATTCACTATGAATGCCCTCATAGTGCACTATAGATATAATCTTCATTGAAAGAGTTTTTTATTCAGCGTTTGGTTGCAGCTTGTAGTTATTTGATTGACGGATATCAGCAGGCAGTGTTTTACCTTCTGATGCTCTGTCAGACCTGTACTGCAGCAATCTTCATGCTTTGCTTGTTCTGAGGCTTTTACCATCAGAATCTGCAAACAGATTCACAGCTGTATTGACTCCAGGTGACTGACTCGGACAGTTAATAACTATTATCATGTGTAGCCAAAGAAAACAATTTGTCTAAGACTATTGTTTCGCTGCAGTGTCTTAAAATTCAGGGGAGTTCGCACAACAAGCACAGTTTGTCTAATAATATCTTCAAACATAGTCGGCTCTTAAATCTCATTGTTTTATTTTAAACCCAGTGTGCTGGAGCGCAGAGCCATAATAACAGACGACAGCACATATAGTGAGAGATAAAAAGGCAATATATTAGTTTCTCCCTCTCAGAGCGGCGAGAAGCATGTCAATGTAAATATTTAGCACCTCAATGTGTGTCTTTTTGTCTCTTCTTCAGGCCATTACCAAGCTGTGTTTCCCTCACTCTGTCATGAAAATATAACATCTTTGTTGGACTGGGGGTGTTTTCATATGAGACAACAGGATTCCCTTTTCATGGCTATTACTCAGTTCTCTTTCTCGTTGTCTTGTCTTACATAAATGAGCAAGCTCACACACACACACACACACACACACACACACACATTCAAAGTGAAACTGAAATTTCTGAACCAGTGTGTGTCCCTCCCTCTTGTATTTCCAGTATGGTAATCATTCCACCAGGAGCATGTTTCTCATTTATACACTATATAAAGTTGACCTATTGTGAACACTTAAATTTTGTGAAGCAACGCCATGTAACAGCTGCTACAAGGCCGTGTCATATTATGTTGAATGCGAACCATTTGTTGGCTGCAAAAACAAAGGAAATGTGAGTTGAGCAACAGGAGGCAGCTCACAAACTTCACATTTATAAATAATCCACACTCTCCACTTCTGTTTTAAAAGATTACCTGATGGGTGATTCCCCGTTCTGTAAACTCCCCTCATGTTTAGCTTCAGTTCCACGCAGGTTTCAGTTGTCAGTGCAGCTCCTAATGAGAGGAGTTAGAGTATAAATAACTGGTGTACTGTGATCTGTTACTGACCGGCCTCCCGTTGAAATGCTGCTTTTTAGTTTGTAACAAGAGGGCTGACCCTTCAGTGGTGCTGCTGCTGTGTGTGAGCTTTGCAACTGTAATGTTAAACTGTGAAACAAGAAGATGGTTCCCAGTAGGCCAAGAGTAAAGTGCATTGAACCAGGAAATGAAACATTAACTGTTTTATAGTTCAGCTGTTGCTGTGAGGTTGCCGTGTGCACCTGTGTATGTCGGACACTGAACGTTAAGCAGTGAGATGAAATACACTGCAACTGTCTGTGTGTGTGTGTGACACTGTTGCTGTGTGTACTTGGATAATAATGCATGTTTTTTCCTGTTTATGTGCCACAGACTGTGCTTGTAATATACGACACATTTTAGAAAAATCTGACGATAAAGTCTAATTAAATTCCTAATTAGTTAGTAGTTGAAGCTACTGGATTGATGTAGCAATGCTATTGATGAATTTATTACATTTACAAACAGACTATTGTCACTAATTGTCACATCTGCTCCTCTCCTGCCTGTCTGATGGTAATTTTCCACTGCAGCTACGCCCCCTCATCAGCTCACCTCACCTCACCTGTGAGCTCACCTGCACTGATGAGCTGTGGCAGCATTTAAGCCCTGGCTGCCTGCTCTTCAGTGTGTTATGTGAGACTTTTCAGCGTTTGTTTCTGGACTGTTCTGCATTTGGGTCAACACCTGACCCATTAAAGCTAATACATACTCCACAAGAACAGAGAAATGTCTCACAAGAACAGAGCAATGTCTCTGTTCTTGACACATAATCTGGGCAGAACTTTTTTCTTGTGTGCATGGTGCCCAAAAAACTATTGTGTGATTGGTCAGAAATTTTAATTTGACGTGTGCTGCAGTGGGAGGGCCCTTTGAGGACTTCCCAGGAGTTCTGCTCTTGAGTTTCTCTTGAAGTATGAAATGTCCTGGCCAGGACTACCTTCTTGTTCTTGTTCTTGCCACCTGAAGAAAACAAACAAATGTATCTGTTCTTGCGGAGTATGTATCAGTCTTTGCACTCGTTGCTGATAGACGGCTAACCTTCCCAGAGTGTAGTGTTACAGGAGTGTGTCATCTATTTCCAATTCTATGTCTGTGAATTTTCAATTTTATCACTTTAAGTGAGCGTATTTGTTCACAGTGATACAAATAATACTAAATATTAGACCATTGTTTTCTTCAATTTCTTGTTAATTTAAATGCCTGGTACAACTAAAGGTACATTTGTTTGGACAAATATAATACCCACAAAAATAGCTCATAAGTTTCATTTAAGAGCTGATATCTAGCCATTTTCCATGTTTTTTTGATAATAACCAAAATCCTTATAAAGAAAACAATGGAAAATGTCTAGATATCAGCTCTTAAATTAAACTCTTAAGAGCTATTTTTGTTATCATCATATTTGTCCAAACAAATGCACCTTTAGTTGGCATTAAAAGAGCAAAAAAGCAAGGAGGAAACAAGGGTGGTCTAATATTTTTTCCATGACTGTATTTAGACCCTTTACTGGAATAAAAGTACTAATAGTGGTGGTATTGTGGATGCCTTTGTTGTACTTTTAACTTAAACTTCTTAAACACTGTTGACTTTGTTTAATTGACATGAGAATCGATAAGTCAATTCTACAATGAGCATGAGTTTTATCCCAACAAGCTATTTAATAAAACGTTCCAATTCTGCGCAGAATTACTGCACACAGAAAATCATAGACAAGACAGGAAGAAAGGGGGGAAAATAGGGGAAGACAAACCCTCTCTAATATCAAACTCATCCTTTTATCCTTGTCACGTGATGTACTAACTCTTTCTGTAACCAAGTGGGATCAGTTCTCCACCATATAATATGAACACAGTTCCAAGACATTGCTTAACAGGAAGAGACTAAACATACGCAGTCACACAGCTCAGAACCTTTTGTCCCCGGCCTCCAGTCAAAAAGTAAGAATGAGTTTTTTACCTTTTATTGGTATTTTTGATGCAAATTAGTAAACATGAAATACAAAGAATCAACTGAGTGATATAATTTCCTTCCACAGTGTTTTACTATTATTTATGATGTTTTTGGATTAATCATACTGCTGTATTGATGTGTATGTTGCATTTTACTGCCGTAGATGTTTGAGCTTGTGCTCATTTTAACTCCTTTATATTCTGTTGGGGAGTTTAATCCAAACAATCAATCATATTCTATAAGATCATCATGTGTTTGTAGTGCCGCTGTCCTCTAAAAAACTTTTCAGTGACTTTTTAGTGACTTTATTTAGTGTAAGAAGTAGAAGATTTTCTCAAAATATAAAGGAATTCTTCATCCTTCAGTTTGCCAAACATTCAAAATATTTTTCATTTAGGTTTGTTTTCTTTTCATTGCACAGGAAAAAGGATAAAACATTTAAATCTGGAAAGTAACTAAAGCTGTCAGACAAATGTAGCAGAGTAAAAAGTATATTATGTGGTTCTGGGATGGAGTAGAAGGAGAACATGGCTGATGCTGTTTGACTGAAAAAAGAAAGACACTTTGTTGCACAGGCAGAGACAGGGCTGCTTGTATGAACTGCTCGTGGACCGTTAGGAGATATTTGCTGAATTTGGGGGGGAAAAGTGCATTGGATTAGAATCCCCTTTAAGTACAGTACTTGAGTAAATATTCTTAGTTATATTCCACTATATGCAACAAATGTCCCCAGCTTGACTTAAACCAAGTACCATGCAGTTATGTGATGCGACTTTACCATTAACCTTTTGTGGGGCCTGAGCAAATGTTATAATGTTAAAATGTGTGCATTTAGGTTCATTTTAGAGTTCTGTTGCTGAACATTTCTTTTCATAATTCTGAACACATCATGTTTTAGTAAGGCTACGACTGCAGGCAATCCAATTTGTTTCTCAAATCAGGTCATTAAGACCGTCTTCACTGTCATTTGCAAGTGATCAGATCAGATTTGTGTGTCTTGACTTTGGAATCGCATTTAAAATCGCCTTAAAAATGCACTATGAATCTGATTGACATATAGTTTTATGCTGACCAGACTTTTTAAAAACTAAAATCTGGATACAGTGTGAAAATTCTTAAGAAAAGAGCAGATTTGGGCTGGCAGACTGAATGTACTTTGGTGCATCAGTAAAGAAACATTCATAGACGCTGTGACTCTGGAAATTGGTGGTTTGCAGGGAAGCTTTTATTGAGAGATGTCTGACAACAGGGTTTACATTTAAATGTCTGTTTTGTATCAGTAAGTCACAATCGTTCTGTGGTTCATATCCTGTAGTTTGTCGTGTGCTGCCTTGACTTTTGTGAGTTGATTCTGAAAAGCGATCGGAGAGAGCAAAGTGACACGAAGCAGGGCTCGGTTCAACAATGTCCTGAAGTTTGATGAAGTGAAATGAATGAAAAGAGTATATATACAGTTGATGATGTGAGAGCAGATAGATGAGAAAGGGGCACTAGAGGAACGGAGGATGGTTCAAGTTCGGGCTCTCACGGATAAATTGGGCCAGGGAGTCAAACAGAGGCTGCAAATACTGAGACGAGGTCGGATCAACAATAACTAGGAGTGGAATGTTTCACAGATTCACACCAACAAACCTGCTTAAAAAGCCAGTTCACCCCGTGGTCGAGAAATCTAATTATAGCAGTCATTTGGATGTATAATAAGGTGGAATTGATTATTTACAGGAATTCACAGGAATCCCAGCAACTACAGAAAGTAATTGCTGCATACATGTGTGTAGGCAATGTGGGTGTTTGCAGCAGTTTTTCCATGGTATAACCAACGTCATCATTAAACTGCAGCAGATGAACATTATGTGAACTTTACAGTAACAGTGTGCTTTAACATGAACCGTATGCGTCTCATGTGAACCGTGATGAGTTTTTCCAATGCCACAAATAATTCTGCTTAGTTTAAATATTACACAAACATGACTTGACAGCACGACAGTCCTGCTTGTGTCTGAATCTAAAATCTAAATATTTCCATTGTGATGCTGCAGCAGCCTACAAACAATACAGTAACACACAAAAATAACCATCGGTGTGTACGAACACTGGAGATGAAGTGGTGAGTGGGAGAGACATCGAATGTTTCACAACTGTGAAGTTTCAAAGAAGTTTGAATGAAGTTCCCCCTCATGATGAAACAGACTAAGTGTTTTCAGTCTGTGAGCAGAATGTCACTTGTTTCTGATTCTCAACCTCTTTTCCACTGACATTTTGTTTAAATCTGAAACAGTCTCATGTTGCACAAACCCGGTACCTTTCCGTCGACGCAGGGCTTCAGACGTCCTCATGTTTTACCTACTAGGCTCGGTTAAATTTTACACCATTCATTTAACTCTAAATGGTTAAAGAACACACAAAAAACAAGTCGGGGAGAGAAAATAGAGATTGCACGGTGAGGGAAATCCTCTGTAGGAGTCAAGGGAGGACAAAAGATGTATCCGAAAAAGTGAATCATCCTTCATTCTTGCTTGTAGCCCACACTTTTAGTCTTTTTCTCTTTCAGTAATGAAACGATGTGGTCCAAACGCCCGTGTTAGGTGTGTGACTAATGAGGGAGTCCTCACTTTCAGGTGTTTTCCATCAAAATCACAGCTCAAAAACAAATACGAATCGACTGAGAAAGCACAATTTGAACCTGTTCTTTGCAACACATTTACATCCAGATGTTCTGTAAGAGAACAGACTCTAGAAGTGAATGCTTCAGTGTGTTTGTGTTCCAAGGAGCAAACAAAAGAATTGTTTCATTTTGAGGCTCAGAGAGAACAGAAGCAGGTGTGAGCCCTTCATGAAGGCAGTACAGAGGCAGGCAGAGAAACCTCAGAGAGACACATGAGACGGGTGCGACATGTTTGTTTTGTCCTTGTTGTGGTTCGTGTCTCTAAACCGCCCCGGCAGTGTCTTCCTGCAGCTCCAGTCCCTTAATGATCGCTGTAGCTGTCATTAGTTAGTTTGGACTCAGACACATTACCTCATTATTGTGTGAGGACTGATTTCTATTCTGTTACGATGCCTCAAAACTAATGTTTCAGTATGGTGCAAAACATATTTTACTTAAATTAATCTTAAACCTTCAAGCTATCTGTTGCATTGTTGGCTCTGTTTCTGAGCCACTGGAGCCTGAAATTCAACAAACGTGCCTAAATTTGCAAACTTTCTTCTGTGGTTTGAGGCATTAATGAACATTTTAAGTGGTTATCAAGTTTTGCTGAAAAGAAACAAATAAAACTGAACACAAACTGACTGTCGCAGACATCCCAGTTTCATTCCTTTAGCTCTTTAGAAACTGCCGGACCCAATTAGTTTGAAATGTCTAAATGTTTTGTTTTTATATATTTCTTTATTTTTTTCTAACAGGGACATTTAATAGCCTTAACAGCTTGCTGTTTGAGTAAACCAGTGTGACAGACATTGCTTCCATCACATTGTAATGAGTAATTATAGGTTGATTAAAGACTAAAAATGACAATACTTATGTTGTTTAAATGGACTCAATGTCCTAACGATTTCTGAATATGTCAAACAGACAGTAAAGAGGAAAAACCCAGAGGATGAAAAGAAAAACTATCTGCTACCCCGTACTAACAGGGACACTAGTTCCCTCTAGAACAAGAAAAAAAGCCTTTTTGTTATGAAAAATGTTTTTAACTGCGTACATCAGACACAGTATCACATTAGATTATACTGAAAAAAACAACAACAGACAGTCAAAGCACACGGAGCACGGGAAAACAAACAAAAAAAATAATTAAGAATAGTTGTTCATAAGGATAATAAGGATAAGGATACTTGGTGAATATTAAGATTACCGGCCATTATTATCCATCAAGGTTTTAATTAGTTGCCAAACTTTCACAAAAGAGCTTTTTGGTCTAATATTTTTACTCTCCCAAATGTAAAACATTGCTCAACTCCCCAACCACACTTCAGACTCCACTTTCAACTTCTGAAGTGTAACTTTTTTTTGCTAATGCCATACATAATGAAGTTACCTGTGATTAGCATTCATCAGCATTAATCACTGTGGCACCCAGAATGCCGATCAATGAATCTGGCAGCATGAGACACTGACACAAAAATTCAAATACATTGTTTCGAAAATGGCTAAATTGGGGTTGAACATGTATAAATGTTTATAAGAGGATTTTTTCTGTAATAAAACCACATCAGCGCAGTTGTTAAGTGATATTATAAGAGTTAGAGTTGTGTGCATTACTTCAGTAAGGACCCCAAAAAGCCTTCAGAGAGCCACAGATGTTATTTTACTGTTGAATTGAGTGCAGACGAGACTCTACAGCAGGTTCAGAGTGCAGATAAGCACCAGCAGATGTTTGGCTGTCGCACAGGTGTATATTTACCCAAAAAAGTATCACAACAACTATTCGTCATACAGAGTGTAATGTCAATTTTACACTGGATGGCTGACAATTTATTTTCTTTTATCACTAAAAGGAAATATGAAGCAAAATGCTGATGTTAAAATAGGCTGGAATACTTTAAAATGAATGGTGTTCATGGTGCAGAATCCACCAGCAGCACTACAAAAGGTGAATGAGTGCCGGACCACATTTAGGCAGTATTTATTTAGGTACAAATGTTGGTTATCATAGAGATAAAAACCTGCACTTTCCATTTACGGGTCTGTTTGCTCGTTGAATCCCCGGGCTGTTCTCATTTGCTTTGTTAATTCTGACTAGCTTGTAAATCACCACTGAACACTAATTCCTCTCTAATCAGAACAGAAAACAAGAATTAGATTGAATAAAAACATTCAGTGGAAACTGTTTATCTTCTAAAAACCTGTCGGGACCATTTTGCGCAATCGTGTTCAGACTTGTGCGGATGACAATTTGTTTTAACCTTTATTCAAATTCCAATCTAATTCTACTGACAATACTAAACATTAAGTACAAGGAAATGTGTCTAAAATGATGCTCAGAAAATTTGGAACGGCCAAAAAGATGATTTGAATTTGAACGTTTTAATCAATAGAGTGATCGTATCGTCAATGGAGCGATGTGATACAATATATACATGTCAGGTTATCAAACCATGATGGACAAATATAAATTTAAAGTTACTTAAGGGGTAAATTAAAGGGACAGTTCACTCCGAAATTAGAAAATACATATTTTTCATCTTAACTGTAGTTATTTTTATTGATCCAGATTGTTTTGGTGTCAGTTGCGTTGCGTGTTGGAGATATCGGCCGTAGAGATGTCTGCCTGTTCTCGGACACAATGGAACTAAACCTTTGTGGCACTCAAAGGGTCAAAAAATACATTTGAAAAACTTAACAGCAATTTCTCTTATCAGAAATCATGATCTGGTTACTCAAGATAACCCACAGACCTTTTTTTGAGCAGTTTCATGTAGGAACTAAACGAGAAAATGAATAGTTCCTACATGAAACTGCTCGCAACAAGGTCTGTGGATTACGTTTTGCAACCAGGTCAAGATTTCTGGAAAAATACATTTCTGTTGAGTTTAACAAATATAACTTTTTGGCGCTTTGAGCTCCACAAGCAAAGTGTCATATTGTTCTATTATAATCAAGAGAAGGCGGAAATCTCTTGGGCCGGTATCTTCAACAACTAAACTCACACTAAAACAAACTAGACTGATAAATAGAACCACAGCTAAGAGGATTTTAAGTGATCTGCCCATTTAAGAAATAAATTGTATACATTTTTGTTGGTCTGTACGTTTTTTTGGTTGATATTCAGTATTTTTACATATGCAAGAGCAGTTAGACATCATGTTTCTTGGCCAAAAATGTCTTTAAGTTTGGCCCTCGGCAGACTTTATACAATATTTACATCCTTCTGTATTGTTGTGAACTTTAAGAAAGGACACTGACGTGCGTAGCTCCGGGTATTCACACAGCAACATTTCCCTCCTGCCTAGAAGATATCTTCAGACTTTATGGTTATAAATGTGAAAAGAGCATTTTAATGATAAATAAAGTCTGGAAGGTCAGTGTGTAAAACGCACCGAGTTGGAGTTGTAACAAGGTGATGGTATAAAGGATGAAATGCGCTGGAGGTTGTATTTTTATTTATTCCACCAGATGTATATTAAACTCACATTATCACATTTCTCTGTAGAGCCGCTCCAGCGAGTCAATTTCCCCCCAAAACTATTTATTTTCCCCTCAAAGCACTTTGCTGACTGTTTCTTTTTAGGAAGAGTTTCATTTTTCATTTGCATTTATCAACTGCGTTTGTGAGGATTGGTCCAGCAGTTCATGGCTCGAATTCTGATACACTAATTATGTATCTAAATCAGAACAATTATATGACCAGGGGAAAAAATCAACGGAGCAATTATAATAAATTAGGCCGTAAGCCGCCCATGTGCTATTTAGAACGTGCTAAAGATAGATAATGAGTCCGCGGGGGCCCTTCACAAATTTTCTGTTATCAGGCAGCAACTCAAACAACAATTTCAGCCAATTAAGAGAAGTTGTTTGTTTATGTGTTGGACAGATTAAAAAATGAAAAGGAACAAAGAAAATTACCAGTACATTAGAAGTTACTGATTAAAACATGGCAGCATTACACTGCACAAATGATTTAGTTCTTATCTGATATTTTAAAACAGCACAAACATTTTCAACACATTAGGCGATTAATTGAGTTTTGAAATAAAAAACAACTGAGGATGAGATGTCTTCCTCTGTAACAGCCAATCAAAGGTCATTGTCATGATTTTGGGTTTGATCGACAACTGTGTGCTTTGTTTTCAGACCAATCGCTGACGAGGGAGGTGCAACGACACTTAAAAAGAGAGCTGGTTTGATAAATATTCAGCATTTCCACCCGACTCCGGATCACTGAGCACAGAGGGACACTCAGCACTCAGCAACAGATGTGAGTATACTGTCATTAAAAATAATAATAATTATATAAATATGCATATTATTCAAAAAACAAAAGCATTTATTGCTGTATACACAAACTATAAGTGTAATTTTATTTTTTTCTGTTTCTTGATTTTGAATTATGAACTATAAGTTCATTTGGCCCAGCGGTGCCGTAATGTCATATTAAGTTTTATGTTTTTATTTAATTACAGCTTCAAGGAAATATGTAATTAAAATGCACATATAAATAAAATTTTGAAAAATATTGCTGAATTAAACATGAAAATGATCAACAAGAAACATAAAAATATTTTTTTGTAAAATTGTCAGTACACGTCAAATCATTTAGAATTTTTTTTTCGGACTTCTTCTTTTTTTTTTATTTCACAATTTATAAGTAATAAAATACCAGGCAGCTCAAAACAGGATGCCGTTATACACACAGTTTACGTAAAATAAAGGTCAAATTAATTCATTTTATATCAGTGCAATTATTTTATGCTGATATTTAAAATAACATGAAAATCTGAATTTAATAAGTTACCATTAAGGCTAATTTCTGCACCGCTTAGGGTAATTACTTTGTTTCCTGTTTAAACTGCATAAACAAATCTATGTGTAAATCATTCAGTTACATCATTAAGTAGGAACATCTTAAAATTCAGTTCAGGTGCAGCCGAAAACAAGAATTTAAATAGTGAAAAGCAGACAGACTTGAGTCAGTAAATGATGCTGTAGCCCTTCCTGTCCTCGCTCTCCTCCCCCTGCACCTCCCCACAGTGTTTGACCCTCAGCCTCCCCTCCCCCCTCCGTCTCTGCTGCTTGTTGTTGAAGCTCCATCCTGACTACAGATATGATCGTCTTGGTTTCTGGGTTGCAGCTCCACAGGTGCTGTGACTTTGAACGTCTTTTTATCATCAATTCCGCTCTGTCTCTGGTCTCCCCTTCTTTCTTTTTTTTCCTGCTCACTTTCTTACAAACTGATCTCGGTCATAATAAATAATGCAGCATTATTTATTTTCTATCAGATATCACACCTTCTCTCTCCTCGCACGTTTGCAGTCCTTGATCTTTTATAGACACATTGGAAACATACATAAACAATTTGCTTCGAGACATTTCTCCTTGACACACATAAACCCCAGATTTTAATGTTTAATGCTGCTTTTCTTCAGGTAACTGACTGACTGCCGTTTTAACTGTGAGCCCCCAGACGGATCGTAACATTTTAAAGCCATAAGCAGAATTTTATCCGTGTGTTGGGATTCATGTTGGTATAAGCACAATAAAAAGGACATTGTGACCTCAATAAATTTGAAATATTCATCCTGATACTTTTATGTAGAAGGCTATCACTCATTTTCACAGGACATAATGGATCATTTGTGAGCAGATTTCGCCGCTAATGTGAGACAAAGAGATTCTTAGACGTTTTGGACATTTAAGAATTTCATCAACCTTTGACAGCAGAGAGATGACAGGAAACAAAGGGAGACGTGCAACAAAGGTGCCTGTCCAAGCAATTAACGTAGCAGGTCTAGTGCGGATTTATTGAACTGGGGTTATATGAGGTTCTTATCCATAGTCAGAGTCCCAACCTGGAGTTCAAAACATTATTAGACCACCCTTGTTTTCTTCAATTAATTGTTCATTTTAATGTCCGGTACAACTAAAGGTACATTTGATTGGACAAATATAATCATAACAACAAATATAGCCCATAAGAGTTTAATTTAAAAGCTGATATCTAGCCATTTTCCATGATTTTCTTGATAATTACCAAAATCATTATCAAGAAAACCATGGAAAATGACTAGATGACAAGATATCAGCTCTTAAATTAAACTCTTATGAGCCATTTTTGTTGTTATCGTTATATATTTGTCCAAACAAATGTACCTTTAGTTGCACCAGGTATTAAAATGAACAAGAAATTGAAGAAAACAAGGGTGGTCTAACATTTTTTTTCCATGACTATATTTTGCAGTCCACACGTCTGTGACCTCTGAATCTTTGCAAGGAGGTCAGATTTGTGTGTATAGGCCGACTCTGTTAGGTTACGCTTATGTTGAGTTAAATGTTTACTTCTTCATAAGAGACATTTTTTCAGAAACATTTCAATTAGTGTCCTTGAGGGCTTAAGGTATGGGACCACTGACCTTCAGTGCAACCCCGATCCCAAAAACAGATGCTTTGTACTGTGTCAAGCATAAATATAGACAGAATGCATTTAAAATTATGCTTTTGTACTGAATTCCATTGAATGTTGTTTGCAATGGATAATTGCATTCTGAGTTTATAACCTTTTCCATAGCATCCCAACTTTTTTGGAGCCGGGGTTGTAGATGGGCTTTTGAAGCTCCAAACTGTGTGGCATGCCGAGCGCCATCTTCTCATCTACTGATCTCCTTCATGTTCTTTAACCCGGCCTCAAAAAAAAAAAATCAAACAATCCTTTCAATCCCCAGATCACCAGGGTGCTCAAACTTTGATATTTTTATATCACAAAATATGTCAGAGTTAGAAAATACATCAATGGCAGTTAATTAGTGCAAACAATATCTTGTGAATCTAGCTCATGTTGGACACAAGCCAAATAGTTTTTTATTCTTATATAATGTTTTGTCAGATCTTGTAATTATTTCTTGTAACTTAAGTCGATTTAAGTGTAGTTTTAAGTAATTTTTAAGTACAAATCAGAAGCTGACGCTCATCGTGTCTACTTACGTACTTATACGGTATAATTTATTCAGTATTGTGGCAACTGTACACATGATATAGTAGTTTGCTTAATTAGTTTTGATATTAAATTTAGCTTGAGCTCAATTTCAAAATAAAATCTTGACAAAGAAATCTAAGATTTTAGTCTTTTGCGCTCGTTTTCGTCCTTAAGTGTGACTCAAAGTTATAAGACCCAACAGCTTTACCTTTATTATAGGACTTGATCTCGCCTGTGTGACTATTGTCACAATCCATCAAGCCAAATTAGAATTTTTATTTATTTATGTTTTTGACTGACTTTGATTTCAGTGGTTTAATTTGAAAATGAAAGATCCTTGCATGGCCTCTTTTCATTTAGGGTTCAAAACAGTATAAAAGCAACAGTTAGAGTCTTTGAAAAGATGTTTTTGTGCACAATCACATACTGTACTCACTATAAAGAAAATAAAGTAAAGAGAGAGAGAGAAAGCGATGAGGGAGTGAGACAGGGAGAGAGAAGAGAGAAACATCTACCTTTAAACCACAGTCTAGGTGTGCTGCCGCTGCTGTGGTCTCTTTTCTTTTCTCTTTGTGAGCGTGGAGAGATCCGTCTTTCGTGGAACACGGGAGGAAGAGAGGGGGTGTGAGAGGCAGAGGGGGAGGATTGGGATAAGAATCTGCACCTTAACTAAATCAAGGCCCACCACAACCCAGCGTACGCTCTGTGTCTCCTCTCCGACGTTTGTCTGTTTCTTCTCATCCAAAAACCCACCACAGGCCGCCTACTCTCAACTCTCTTAACTCTCTATCTTTTATCTTCTCAAATCTCTCCAAATCTGAGACCACCACAAACCCCTCTTTGCTTCCTGTTGAATGATTTCTCTTTGCAGCGAAATTACATTTACAGTGAGGATGTCGCTACAAATTAAACTTAAAATCAGTGCTCTGATACTTCATTAGTCTTTTCTGTCCATAAATTAAACCTTGCGACCAATTATTTCTTTGTTTCTTTGTAGTTTTTTTCAACCTGGTGAGAAATACATTTTAAAAAATCAGTAAAAGCGCAAATCACACTCATTTTAGCATCTTCACACCAGCAATTTTAACATTTATCACTAGTTTATCACATTTTTATTGCTATTGTTATGACAAAGTGCCATGCGTATGCCTTTTCACATAACTTTCTGAACATTTTCACATAACTTTATAAACATTTTCACATAACTTTATATCATTTTCGATTTTTGCCACTACACTATTCTCATAGAAACCATTGCACTGCACTGGAGCTATACATTTTAAATACAGTTTATTATTATCAGAATGCAGAATTTATATGAATGTGTTACCCGTATTTTCTGTCTTACAGTTTTACAGACGTGTGACAGAAATGAAGAACCTAATTCTCCTTCTCATTGCTGTGCTCATGTCAACAACAACAAAAACAGGTAAGTAACGCTGATTGCAGGTGATTTATTCATTTTGACTTGACAGAACACATGAGACATCTTTCTTTCTCTCGTAGGGGCACAAGAGGTGCAGGTGGTGTACGCTGAGGTGGGACAGACGATCACCTTGAAGGCTCCAGACGGGTTACCTTCAAGCAATTATTTGTACTGGTTGTTGAAAATAGATGATGCGAAACCGCTAGCCTGGCGCAATAGCTTAGGTGGAAAGCAAATCAGTGAGTGTACTGGGCTATTTTCAGATATAATAACATGTTTCTACCATCAACGTATAAAAAAAAAAAAGGAAGGTACTTTTGCTAACTATTCGATTCTTGCCTTGCAGATGAGCACTGGAAAGACAAGTTGGCCCTTAATGTTGACTCACTGGTTATCCAAAATATCCGACAAGAAGACTTCAGGAAATATGTCTGTAAAGTGACTTTGAATAGTGGAACTCACTCCACCATCACATATGAAGTGGTCAAACTCACTGGTAAGAGTAATCACCATCAGTTCAATCACAGTGATTCATTTAAAATATTGCGTTGGCTACTATACAGTCATGGAAAATATTATTAGACCATTGTTTTCTTCAATTTCTTGTTCATTTTAATGCCTGGTACAACTAAAGGTACATTTGATTGGACAAATATAATGGTAACAACAAAAATAGCCCATAAGAGCTGATATCTAGCCATTTTCTATGGTTTTCTGGATAATTACAAAAATCATTATCAAGAAAACCATGGAAAATGTCTAGATGACTAGATATCAGCTCTTAAATTAAACTCTTATAAACTATTTTTGTTGTTGTTATTATATCTGTCAAAACGATGTACCTTTAGTTGCACCAGGCATTACATGAACAAGAAAGCAAGGAGAAAACAAGGGTGGTCTAATAATTTTTTCCATGACGATGATGTAGTTGTCAATATAATTTTTGGGCTGATATATTTTGGAAAAATCAAGTGTTTTTTTCCACGATAACTGGTGACTCTCAGCCGAACAGAACACATTAGTGTCTTCATAAAAACCTTAATTTTTACTTCTACTTTAAATAGATTTGCATCTGTGTTTATTTTCTACCCCAGCCGATCACGCAAGTTACTATGGGCAACCACGGATACAGTCTGCTGAAAGTCACCAGTTAACATGGTGACTCAAACAAACCAAAACTCCTGTTGCTCGGCAGTAGTCGTGATCCTGTTGGAAATCTGTAGAACTTGAATCCGACAACCAGACATTTTGAGGGGAAAAACAGCACTTGCATTTTAGCTTTTTTTTGGCTTACTTTTGCTGTAGAGACTGTAACTTGAGGGTAAATCAAACTTTTAATAATTTTCATAATTTCGGTTGTGTTTCCTAGTGAGAATGAACCCGCCCTCTCATCTGCTGCATGGGGAGACTCTGTTTCTGTCCTGCGCCGTGGAGACTCGTCCAGGTCCAGAGATACACTGGCTGAATCCCCACGGAGAGAAAAAGTATAGTCAACTTACCATAAGAGCAACGAGCCAGGACAATGGCCTGTGGACCTGTGTTGTGAACAACAATAACAGGGCCCAAGTTTCTGTTACAGTTCTGGGTGAGTTACTGTAGAAACACTTGTATTCATTTGTTTTATAGTAGGGCATCCCCAACTTCAATGTAACTATAAACAGATAGTTTATAGGGTATTTGTAACATTTCAGCCACTTATTAGTTGAGATTCAACAAAACAGCTTCACTTTGTAGATGTCTAACAGTTTATATACATTACATGAACATGCCTACATATTCTCAAAGTAATTTAGTTAAACTTAAACACTTGCCGAACCACTCAAGTATAGGTTTAGTGAGTAGTTCAAGTTCAGCTTAATTATTCTTACCTTTCACATAGGTTAGTGCAGTTGATAATAAGACAGAACAGGAAAAGCTGTCAAAGAAATATATTTATACAGAGAGACCAATACAGGCAAGACAATAGACTAAAAAAAGAATAGATAAATATAAGATAAAAATACTTTTTATACATACTCATGAAATAATGTATTATATAAAAGCTAGACTAATAACTAGATAAAATAAATTAAATGATACAAATCAAATTAAATCAATTATTATTATTACTATTATTATTATTATTATTATTCATAAAATATTATTATCATTATTATTACAAATTATATAATGTAGATTTTACAACATAAATACGATAAAATTAGTAGGGAAAAACTAAGTTAATGTCTGTAAATCATCCTTAATGCAACTACCAGACTTCAGAGGGGCTTTACTTGTTCATACACTGTAAGCTTGTGAGACATTTATTCCAGTGCTGTAAAATATGTAGATATGTTCATGAATTGTCACATCACTAGAAAAAGCTGAATTGTTAAACCTCCACTAATAAACTGTTGCAATATTACAAAACGTATAAAGTATCTGTAGGCGAACTATCCAAATAAAGTGTTACTGATAACTATTATTTCTCTTTTTCTCCGTATTTAGATCTTTCCCCGGCTCCTTCAGGTCCTCTGTATACATCTAAAGCCCGGCCTCTCAACGTCCCCTGTTCCCTTGGTCCTAAAATCACCTGGGAACAACTCAGAGCTAAGAACCTCACAGAAGTTTTCTGGCAGTTCTTCCCTAAACCAGACTCGCCTCCACAGACTCTCTTCAACCTCTCTCTGAAGGATCTGACCTGGAAGTCAGACCAAAACTTTGGACTGCGTCCTGTTCCAGACGCTAAAAAACAAAGTCTGTCTTTGACCACATCCCGAGCAAAAGAAGAAAACAGAGGAGATTATGTGTGTGCCCTGAAATTTCCAAATGGTATGACTCTAAAGAGGACTGTGCACGTAGAGGTGCTGGAAAGTAAGTCAAAGCTAATTTGTGTACGTCTTGCTTTATGTTTCCCTCACATCCGCCACACCAAACTTTGTTTGCTTGGTCTTTTGTTATCACGGTGTCCCCATCTATCTCTTCTTCTCTCTTTACTCCTTCCTAATTGTCATTCATAACTAGTTGCAGACAGTCATTTCTTTGCCTCCTCTCTGCTGCGTCTGCTCTGTTGTACCGTGCAAGTGTTTTCATCTCTCCGCTGCAGAGTTTATTTGGAAGTGTCCCCGGTGTGACATGTGTCTAATTCAGTGGCTAATACACTTGTCTAGCTCCACTTGTTTTAATAGAGTATAACGAGCTTTCCCTCTGCCAGAAGAGTGTGATAACACAATGAATTTTAATTGGACTCTGTGTTCTGAGGATTTATGGTGTAAAACTAAGATTTCTCATTTTTATCTGAGCTATTATTTAACCAGGAACATTGAAAAGAAGCAAGTCCACCAATCTGATGGATTAATTAAAGGGAGAGATAGCAGATATGAACTCCAAAGTTTTACAAATTTCCACTGGAGTCTTGCTGCAGTGTTGGTGGTTATCTTCAACTTTGCATGTGTGATTTCTAATAGTGACTCAAGGTTGGTTTGTGTAATAGTGTTCAAGCCAGCCAGATGAAAGTAACCAGTTAAAATCAATGAGACTAACACTGTTACGGAGTCAGGGAAAAGCAGGGTGGAAAAATATTTTACTTGAGTAAAAGTAGCAATACGTTAGTGTCAAAATTACAAATAAATGTCCTGCGTTCAAAATGTTACTTGACTAAAAGTATGACTCAGAATATATTTAATATAAAAAAAGTAAAAGTATTAATGGTGGAGAATTGTCCCATTTCAGAATAATGTATATTGTATGATATAGTCATAATTATTGATGGTAGAGGTGAAATTGAACTGTATATGCTGCTGAGTAGCTTAATGTATAACAATACATCATTATTTATTAGTTGATGTATAATTTATTGAATTAATAATCAATTTGCAAATCAACTTGCTACTAAAGTTATCAAATAAAATGTAAAAAATACATATGAAAAGGAAAAAGCAGCAAATCTTCAATAGAGTCTGGCAAGTATTCACATTTGAAGGGTTGAAGCCAGAGAAAAAATTAAAATGATTTGGACCATTAATAGAGAGAAAAAAAAAAAGAGAGTAGCAAATTGGTTTTCTCTCCATCTTATGGTTGATTCATTGTTTCAGCTCTAAATGTCTTAAGGGCGATGTATAATATATCATAACTGACTGATGCTTCTACTATCCTCTTTTTTAATTTAAATTTGTTCTTTATGCTATGTGCAGTGTGGTTTTGATATAGATGCTGTCATGTATTGCAACGTTGCTGTTCTTATTTGAAAAAGTGAGAAAAATTCCCCTAGATTTGGCAGGTTGTTCTGGCACGCTGCAGCAACAGAAGCCAAAGGCTCATTTGGATTCAGATTGTAAATGTAGAGGAGAAGAGAGCACAGGATTTTACCAGCCTGTCAAATTTTCTCATGCATTTAATATTTTTAATTTCTGCATTTCTCCAATTCTCTCTCTCTCTCTCTCTCTCT
Source organism: Centropristis striata (assembly GCF_030273125.1). Taxonomy (NCBI): domain Eukaryota; kingdom Metazoa; phylum Chordata; class Actinopteri; order Perciformes; family Serranidae; genus Centropristis; species Centropristis striata. The sequence goes on along the minus strand of NC_081524.1, from coordinate 9,939,963 downwards.
CTCTCTCTGCAGTCACCTCCTCCCCAGGAACAGAGGTCGTTTCTGGCCAGCAGCTCAACCTGACGTGCAGCCTCGGCCACCGGCTGCCCTCTGGCCTGCGACTCAAATGGATCCCGCCTTCAGGCCGGTCCCTGCCGTCTCTCACACCTGACCGTCACCCCGACCATATCACCATCCCGGAAGCGGGGAAGGGAGATGGCGGGAAGTGGAGCTGTGAGCTGTGGCAGAACGGCACCCGGCTGACGTCGACTGAGATCACTGTGAAGATCGGTGAGTGCAGGAAGTGAGAGGAGAGCAGGAAATATGACAGGGGCATGACCTTGTGGCCACAATCTCTTTCACATCTTTACATGATGTGCTCTAAGTACTGCTCACTGTTTGATGCCTGTCTGTTTCTGCTCCACACAGAACCCAAACTGAGCGTGTGGATGCTGGTGGTCATATGCAGTGTCGCCGCCATCGTCATCCTCGTCCTCATCCTCTCTATCATCCTCTACCGACGCAGACAAGTACGGTTAAATCATCCCTATTCCTTTCTGTTCGATCACACTGGGTTATTAGTGTGGCATTAAGAGTTATCTCTCTCTTTCTATGCCTCTCTCTCTCTCTCTGGCTGACATTAGCGGAGGATGGGACACCTCAGGCGTCAACTCTGCCAGTGCAAAACGTACGTATCAACCATTTCCTGGATTGAAATTACTCTAAACAAACACACACGCACACACACACGCACACGCACACACACACACACACACACACACATGCACACACACACACACACACACACACACACACACACACACACACACACACACATCCTTGTACTCCTATCTTTGTGAGGACCCTCATTGGAATAATGAATTCCCTAGCCCCTTACCCTAACCCTTAACATGCCAAACTCCAACCCTAACTGAACCTAATTGTGACCTTAACCCTAAAACAAAGTCTGAACTCTAAAATAAGCCTTTAAAGAAGTGAAATGTCCTCACTTCTCAAAAATGTCCTCACTTTATTGGTTAAAAACATGATCCGGTCCTCACTTTGTACAAAGTACAAGAACACACACACACACACACACACACACACACACACATCCTTGTACTCCTATCTTTGTGAGGACCCTCATTGGAATAATGAATTCCCTAGCCCCTTACCCTAACCCTTAACATAACCTTCACCATCACAACTAAATGCCCAACCCAAACCCTAACATAAACCTAATCGTAGCCTTAAACCTAAAACAAGATTTTGTTTTGATACAAAAACCTAAAACAAGATTTTGTTTTAGGTTTAACTCTCAAATAAGCCTTTAAATAAGTGAAATGTCCTCACTTCTCAAAGTTTTCCTCACTCTGTTGGTTAAAAACACGTTCCGGTCCTCACTTTGTATGAAGTACAAGAACACACACACACACACACACACTCACACTCACACTCACACTCATCACTGTAGCACTGCAATCTATAAACAACACATTTAGCCATAAGGTGTTTTTATGAAGATACAAACATTAATAAAATAAACATCTTGCTTTTTGTGTGTCTTTCCATAACTCAAAAAGAAACCTGTGACTTTATGTTTCAGCCCCAAGCCCAAAGGCTTCTACAGATCGTAATATCACCCACAAAGACATTTTCAAGAGGACATCGCAAACAAATTGAATTTCTGCCCAGATAAGATGGATTTTTCTGTCATGTCTACTTAACTGTGAAGATCTGTTAAATGAGGGTCTGAAAAGTTTGCAACAAAGTTCAGTTTGAAGACTAAAATGTATATTACAGTTGTACATATCAGCCGTTTTGGAATCATGTAATCTTACGGGGGTAATTTCTATCATCCTAAGGTGTTTTTTGGGGACATTTTAGGGACTTTTCTATTCCACAGAATTGCTCTTTGTTCCATTTAATTGTCAATTTAATTTTATTGTTTGTGATCATTGCTGTTAATTGTTTCTGTTAATCTCTTTTATCCACATTGTTTTTTATATTTGCCTTGATGTATAATATATATTTTTTATGATAGGCTTGGTAACTTGCTTTTATAAATATTTTTTTTATGAACATATATTGGTACTTAATAAACAAATGAGGACATTTCAATACTTAAAACAAATGTTTTTTGTCAAAGTATTGTTTATTTTTTAGATTAAATTGTAAAGACATTGGCCGCTGAAGTTTTCCAATAAAGAATCAATATCTTTAATAATTGAGTGGTGGTCCTGCAGTGGTGTCCTGGGCTCACACAAGTAGGGTGGCGTCCTTCTGATAGATTCGACAGATCTACGCGGAAACCGGAAGGAAAAAAAGGAGTAGGTGAGGTCAGATTATTGCTTCACCTAAAGTTGGTGCACAACACAATATAACTACTTTTAAATGTGCTTTGTGAAGCAATTTACTAGAGGTGGGAATCAGCAGAGGCCCCAAGATACGACCTATCTCGATACTCGAGTCACGATACATATAATTGCGATTTTAGGCACACTGCAAAAAAGCCAACTTGTATTTTTTGCCTAAAACAGTGATTTAAGTTGGTAAAACTTGGAAATATAAATTATTGACATTTAGGGCAATAATGTAAGTTAGCACAACAAAGGAAGCCAGTTGTCTGCTCAAAAACAAGTTTGTGAGTTGTTGTTACTTATATCTTTAAGTTGGGGTTCACAACAAGAGACAATAGTTCTGCTAACTCTTATTTCTTTGTTGTGAAATGCGGGAAAGCGGTAAAATTCGGTCATTAGCAAAAGCTAGCGGCTAACTGATGCTAGCGGCGCTGCTTGTTACAGCTACAAGAGTAGCCATTAGTGTATCAATGCTAACTCAAAGTTGTGGTCGCAACATTAGCTGACATTTCATATCGGCGTTACAATTGTGCCAATTCAACACATTGCAGAAGTAAGGATTAAAAGTTATTACAATGTAAAATTATAAGTTCAAAAACCTGAATTCAGAGTTGAGCAAACTCAAAAACAAAACTTCAAATATTTAGTTTAATTGTCCAATTTAAAATTTTATCGAAGTTCGTTGCCTTGAAATTTTGAGTTCACCCAACTTTTCTTTTTTTGCAGTTCATTTGGTATGATGAATGTTGTGATACAATATACTGCGATTTAACTGTTTCACTGCATTTTGTGTCCACAAATTTATATTCAATCAAGAATTGTTTTGTCAAAAAAGAGTCAAACCCACAGACTGACCAACAAAGTATTCAGTCAAACTGAACTGAACTGATATCAAACATGTATGGACGACAACAACTGCAGCATTTTCTCAAACTTTCCTTAACTTTAAGCTTCACTACTCTTTTTTTAATTAAACATAAAAAAGCCTTACTTTGCAGAGTTATTTCGACAACTCCTGACACTAAATATTGATACTTGGCGGCCATGAATCGATATTATATTGCCATGCAAAATATCTCGATACTATGCTGTATCGATTTTTTCCTGACCTCTACAACTTACATGTATGAATCAGATTGTAACATGACTTAAAAACTGAGGCTTCCCCGACCACCTATAACTGCCTGTGGACAGATTTCTGTGTGAAAGACACAGGATGGCTACGTTCAGACTGCAGGGCTTAATGCTCAATTCAGATTTTTTTGTGGAATCCGATTTTTTTGCAAGGCCGTTCACATTTCCAATTAAATGTGACTTGCACGTGATCTCCAGTGTGAACTTTAAACGTACCAAAAGTGTCCCGCATGCGCATTGGAGGACACGACGACGTCACACGCAGCGAGCGTGCTCAGTGTTTACAGAAGTAGAGGAAAACATGGCCGCGAGCAGTAAGCCTATGTATGATGAATGCGACCTGGCCGTTCAGACTGGAGTTGCATGTGAAAAGATCAGATATGTATCGGTTTTAGGACCACATATCCAAGTGGCCTGGATCGCATTTGAAAAAATCGGATCTGTGTCGTTCAGACTGTCATTAAAAAATCAGATGCAGGTCGCATAGGGGCGAAAAAATCGGATATGGGTCACTTCAGGCTGCAGTCTGACCGTAGCCATAGTGACTTTAGTCTCTGCTCCTAATCGCCTTGCGTCACCTCCGGGCCCCTAAAGCTCCAACAGTGTGCAACACAAATTAACCTTAGCGTAGAAATTGAGTGCTCTAACTTCAACAAACGACTGGCAACCATCAATACACAAATCCCACACAATGTTGCCACAAAATATAGTATATATATAATAAATATTGTGTAGACGAGACACTTAACTGTATGTGAGATCTCAACAAAAGTTATGAGGACAACATTAAAACTGTCGAACATGTATTTAAACATATTATATTCAGTGGTGGAAGAAGTATTCAGATTTCTTACTTAAGTTAAAGTATAAATACCATACTGTAGAATTACTCCACTACAAGTAAAAGTCCTGCATTCAAAATTTACTGAAGTAAAAGAACAAAAGTATCAGCATCAAAATGTTCTTAAAGTATCAAAAGTAAAAGTACTCGTTATGCAGAATGGACCCACTCAGAGTGTTTTATATATTCTAAATATATTATTGGATTATTATTATTATTGATGCATTTATGTAAGCAGCTTTTTAATTTTTTTTCAAGGTATGGCTCAATTTGACTACTTTATATACTGTTCTGAAGTTTTAATTTTAAAAAATGCCAATCACTTTAAACAGATCATGTTTTTTATGTTAAATCTCAACCTGAAAAGTAACTAAAGCTGTCAGCTAAATGTAGTAGAGTTAAAAGTGCAATATCTTTAAGTAAAGTATAAGTGCCTCAAAATTGTACTTAAGTACAGTACTGAGTAAATATACTTAGTCACATTCCACCGCTGATTCTATTCATTAAAAGTCTGCAAATCTTTCAACCTGAGGCTCAGCACAATGTTTTTAGTCATTAAACTTTTTTTATGGTGCTTGTATTTTATATTTTTGGACACTTTTTAAAGGACCTAGAATAAATTTTCTTATTATGAGAAGAGTGTCGCATTTTTCATACATACGGGGTTTCCGGTGTTGAGTTATCCACCCATTTCTACTGTCCTTCATTGTCAATGTCAGTTAATCCGATCCAGTAGTGAGTGTTGAAGCCTTCGATCCTTTTGCCTTCCTTTTCCACACTTTCTTAAAATGTATTGCACCCAATTTTATTGCATATTCTTTGTAAAGTCCCAAATATATTCAAATATAGAAAAAAAAACATGCACAGAAACACTAACATGCTGGTCTTTGTTGGTCAAGATGGCAAGACGTGCGCCCATCTCTGTGCACTTCTCTTAACTAGTACGGAAGTCGTGCTTGTCAGTACTGAGGTGGAAGCACTGGTCCCTGACTCGGAAGCACCCGTCAGGACACTCGGTGCAGTTGATGACTGTGGGAGAGCATGTTAAACAAACAGTTAACTAAAGAAAACTTTGCAGAAAAATGCAGAACACACGTGGGATTGGAAAATAATGATGAATTGTCTTCCATCTGCTGGAGCATGAAGCAGATCAGTACCTGGAGCTGAGCAGTTGGAGTATATCTGACACATGGTTCTGTATTGCTTCTCCAACAAGTCCAGTCTCAGCTTTAGAGAGGACACCTCGTCCTCTGGACTGTCTGCAGCCTGAGAGGACGCTGCAGAAACCAACAGGCCGATGAGAACACAGAGGACGGTGTGGCCTCTGACGCCCAGGGTTCCAAAGAGACAGAAAGCAAACGTTCAAGTACGTGCAAACACAGTTGTGCACTCTCTATTAAGCTGCTCTTACCTTTTTTTTCAATGGAGTTCATCGTGTCTGTCAGCTGGTGGAATATCCCAAACTTCTCTCTGCGAGATGTTTGTGTGCTAAAGAGCGTGGGACAGAAAGTACAGAATGCACAAAGTCTACAGGACAGATTGGAGTGTTCATGATCACCAGAGCATGCAAACTCAGATGGTGCAATATCTAGTAGCCAAACCGTTGATGACCTGCCATACTGGATCCCATAAGCAAACATTTCATGATGCAGCTCTGGCATGCAGGTTGGGTATTATTTACCCTTGCATGGGCAAAGTCTCATACTTTTTTTAAAAAATTGGCAAAGATGGAGGTCTAAAACATATGACTCAGCATAAATCAGCACTATGTGTGTGTGGGCGTGTGTATGTGTGCGTTGGGAGTTATTTGTATTCTCTTGGTTAGTAGAGCAGCTGCAACAATATCACCTCTACACCACACAGACACACACACACACCAGATGCCCACTCTGTTGCTCCAACAGACTGTCATTTTTTTTTTTTTTTTGGTATATGTCCCATTTATTATTTCTTTCTTGGCACCTCATTCCCACAGCCATTGTCAGCTCTACTTCTTCACGAGGTTTTGTTATTCAAACCAAACTAATTAAAGCAGAGGAGGCTTATTTAGTGCTCGTGTCTGTTTCAGTGACTACTGAGGTAGAATTTGTGGTTGCACCATCACCACAAATTCTTATGAATTTGTGTACTTTGTACATGATTCAGAGCCAGAGTTTTTCTTTCCTTACAACACACAGTAAACACACACACACTCACAGATACACACACACACACACAGCTCCCAGCTGCTTTCCCGCTACAACCTTGTCGAGATTCCAATGCTGCTTTCCAAATACTTTTTTTTTTCACTATAGTACTGCAGTTTATCTTACAAAGTATGTACGTGCTTGCAGTATGCATACATTTGGAACAAACCACTTTGACCTTTTTGCTCATGTATGATTGAGGGTCAGAATAGCCAGAAAAGCATGCTGGCTTGCAGACTGCAAATTGGAACAGATGCAGTACATCCTGGTGTTTCTGCACACTGAAGTTCACATATTATGTCTAAGAACAAACAAAAGCCTTTTCTGGCATACTAAATCGTAGTTTGGGTATTGGAACATTTTTTTATTATTATTATTAATGTCAGGGGGTTGAAGGTACTATGTATTTTATTTCCAGCAATTTCAAAAAACATATTTCTGTTGTGACTCGCAGCCCATACGTGTCATCTATCACACGTGTCAGATCCAGAATCAGTGTTTCTCTCCCAACAGCTAGAGAGTGAACAAACTCCTGGATTATGCAATACAGGGTGAAACATTAGAGTAATAAGCAGACACACAGAGCCAACAAACTGAGGAAAGAACCTCCCAGTTTGGATTAACAGAATATCCTGTTTTTCTGGGGAAAAAAACCCTTAACAAAACGTTGAAATTATTTAGTTGTAGGTACAGGACATTTGTTACAGCACTGCAGCAGTGTTGTGGGCAGGGGGACGTGCCTCGATAAATCAACCAGCAGGGACTAATTTAATTTCAAGGAGAAATATTGCTGCTTGGGAGAGGAGATACCAGAGCCTTTAGGGAGCAGAGGAGGTGCAGAGAGACAAAGTGAGACAGAGTGTTAACAAGGGCATCAGAGCCATGGAGGAGAGAGACAACTACAGCAGCCTGCAGGAGTTCACCGAGGAGCCGACACCTGGTGGGAACCTCCTCGTTCTTCAACACGGAGACGGTATTTTATGTGTTTATGTGACAGAGATATTGAGAAATTTCACGTGTGAGAATCAGTGATGAATCATGTAGGTACAATTACTCAAGTGACAATTCTGGCACACTTGGACTTAACTTTTCTCATTTTCTAATTAGCTACATACCCCTTATCAGAACATGTCACTCAAGGCTGCACACGCATGTCGGCAGAACGAATCAGAAGTAAGCTTAATTAAATACACAAGACTTTAATCACAGGATGAGTTGTAATCTGTTGGGCTGTCAAAACCGAAAGGGTACTAATAAAAGTCTTCATTTTCATACATACACTGTAGATTACATTATTATTGTATACATTTACATATACATTTTTTATACTTACCTATCCTTGACTGACAAGTTGTTATAATATCGAGACAGGCAATAAAAAGTCAGATGAGAAAGTAATCTTTTTATCCAGTTAGTTTTCTTCGAGTACTAGTTTCAAGTAAACAGAATAAAGTTGAAGTAAAGTCACAAGTCATTGCTGTTAAAGTCCAAGTCGAGTTGTAGATCAAGTCTTAGGTCATCGAAAAATGTGACTTGAGTACTACTTATACTAGTAGTTGTGAACAAAACGATAAAAATAGTTAAAATATTTGCTATACCTGAACCAGCTACAGTAACTGAACTGAAACATGTACTTTTAGCATATAATACCTCAATAATTATCAAGTAACCAGACTCAAGTTCAAGTAAAGTCACAAGTCATTGGTTGGTCATTGGAGTTACATTGGAGTAAAGTCATCCAATTTGTGACTCAAGTACGAGTTGTAATAAAAGTTGTGAACAAAACTATATAAAAGAAAATAGTTAAAACTTACTTGAAACAACTACAGCATAAAAGTAAATGTATGCATAATATAAAAGCCTGCGGAGCCTATGGAAGCAAAATGGGACAAAATCTCAAAATTGACCGGTGCATGATTTTCGTACTGTAGTAACTAATCTTAACATCTAATCTCACAAGCAGGAAAAAAACAGGTCAATCATGGTGGTTTTTGTGAAATGTATGTGTTAGCCACATTAAACCTCACTGCAGCACCTGCACCTGGCATTACATCAGCAGGCTTGCCTGGAAATGTAACGTGACATTGGTTTTATCAAGAATACCTCTTTCTTATAAACCACTCTGACGAGACTCAGTTTACAGTTAACAGAAGTAAAACTCTATAAAAGGACAGTAAGGGGGTTTTTGGAGCCAGCCCCGAGTGGCCAGTCGAGGAACTGCAGTTGGTGGCACTTTAACATTGGCTTCACTTTTCAGCCTCAGATGTCGCTGCTTGGACTGAAGATAATCATTAAAAAATGCACTTTTAGTATAAACAGTCTAAAGTTCAAGTAAAGTCATTGCTGTTAAATTCCTAATCAAGTTGTAAATCAAGTCTTAAGTCATCAAATTTGTACTACTTAAACTAGTAGTTGTGAACAAAACTATAAGATGTAGTATACCTGAACCAATTACAGTATAAAAGTCATTTTATGCTTAATATCAACCTAATATAAAATATGATACAATTGTGACAGGGGTAATTCTGCATAATGAG